>NC_051178.1:207200064-207312564 GCF_013339695.2 Rhipicephalus sanguineus | reverse complement strand
AAATTGCAACTAACTCTTTAGCGTATGTATAACAGCAAATATCAAAACAAATTTTTTTGGTTCAATTTTACTTCTGGTTTTGCTGCACAAGTATATGCTACACGGTGAACTTCAGGGTATTGAGATACGTGCGCTGAAACACGAAACAAATAAGTGACGCTTAAAGGGACACTAAAGGCAAATATTAAGTCGACGTTTATTGCTGAAATAGAATAGAATAGAATAGAATAGAATAGAATAGATGTTTATATAATGAGCAATACAGATCATGAGGAGTGAGAGAAAGAGCTGCTTTTAGGCAGCTTGACAAAGCTCTCACCCCGTGTATCTTGGACTTCGGTCAGCATTTGGCCACAGACACTATTAATACATCAATGAAATATATACAAGTCATTAAAATAACAAGTTTGCACACTATTATCATCGAGAAAAGTAGTACAAAAAGAAAACAATACAGTGAATAAATAGTACGTGATGCTGCATACATCTTTATACAGTAACAAATTGTGAAACTTTTTAGCTTATTTCAGCGGTCCAGAAACCTCGTAATGCTACTTTTGGACCAAGGAAGTGCTGATTTTGAAATAAAATCACATTTTAGTGGTCCGCACCGCGTTAGCGCACTTCAAATCACCCGCCTGAAATCAGTCTTCCATACGTCACTGCTGCCGTGCCCAACGTTGCCCGCCTTTACTGCGCGGCGGCGTGTACTGGCGGCGTGCACCATTCGGGAATCCGGCAACATCACATGCATGCGGCATTTTGTCGAACTTTCTGTCAGAGCGACTTTCACGAGCGCGCAAAACACACGCGGCAGTACGCGATACCGAAACGTGACCGCGTGAGCGAAGCAGGGTGCCGGGCGAAGTGCAGTTCGGCGAAAACGAAACCTTTGAACCACGCGCGCCGATCCACGTGGCAACGCCAAAGAGGTTCTTTTTTCCATGAATCAAACAGAAACGAACAAACAACATTTTATTACGTCTCTTGATGCAAGGAAGGTTCTTTTTTTATTGCAGCTAGTTTGATTACGAGTGATTAATTGTAGTCGAACTCTCTCACGTCATCGGGATCATTTCCAAAATGTGCCGCTCGTGGCGCTCATCGTGTGATACATTTAGCTTAATTTCTCGGAAAGTAGGGCACTGCTGTTGATATTATTGCCGTTTTAGATGTTGTCATACATTGAGCTTTCACTCTGACATAAATTGTTATTTGCCTTCAGTGTCCTTTTAAGGTTAAAGTAGGAACGGCTTCGTATTGCGTGCGTCATTTCGTGCTTTTGTACGGCAGCTCTCAGTGAAATTTCTGGCTACGCCCTTGCGGCTGCTGTTTCCCTAAATTTGAACCAAATGGCCCGAGATAAAATGTCTCACGAGGGTGTACTTTGTCATTCAGTTCTGTGTTATTCTACGTTGTATTGTTTCCACCAGTTTTCTGAGCGGTGTTATTGAGTCACAAACAGCACGTACGCAAAGAACGCGCCACCACCTTCAAAAGCCAGCGTCAAATTGCGGCGCCGACCGTTAGCCGCGACCGAGCGTGCACGCCGAAATCAATCGCAAAATGCCCCCTACTGCCACTACGGCCGCTTCTCGAAAGCGCGCGCCGAGACAGCTGACGCGCCTCAAACCGAGCGCAAGCACAAAAGCTGGAATAATCGAGGCATGACGCAATGTCACGCAACGCGTCCGCCACGTGACAAGGTTCTCACCCTTTCCCTAGCTTACCCTGTATTGAGAAAGTGATATCGATAATCGAAGTATTTCGAGTACGGGCGCAAACCAAATGTCGGGAGGATTGGGACACTTCTCATAATTATATCTTTATTTTTGTTTAACTTGAACGTAGAACGACGTTTGATGGATTATAATACAAGTTTAAACAAATTGCGAAACTTCAGAGACGCACTGGTTTCTACCATTTCTGTGCCGCTGTAAAAAAACAGTTTATGATAGCAAAAATCTGTCCCACTCCACCCGCCTCTGTGGGACATCACTTGGGAGAAGTAGGGCGTATGCAACAGAATGGTCCAATAGTATTCAGCGACCATTATAAGCCGATTGTTGAACATGAAAGTTGAAAAAGGATTGCACAAATTCTGTTCCCCCGATTGTTTGACACTGGCAGCTTCATCACAATGTCCGTCATTAGTAAAGTACCCATACATATCTCAGGAGGAAAGTAAAACTTTGACAGAACGAAAAAACTGAGTTGGTGAGGATTCATTGTGGCTTGAAGCACGACGAACGAGGACAGGGGATTTTTATAATGTTTTTAGGTATATAGATTATTTTTTTTTGTGTGTGTGATGAATTGGGGACGTACATTGCACACTTCGGATGTTAGTAGTACTTCATATATGTTGCAGCTTCCCGATAAAGGGTTCTCTTTCACATATATAGACTTCCCGTTGACAGTACCCTTCAGTTTTTGGATTTCAGTCTTATATTTTCAAATAATCACGTGTGCTAGCGTTACTCACCACTAGCCAAAAAGAGAAGTTAAACCGTAGGGACTATGCTGTCTCAAAACTAGGAAGAAGGGCTGTTGCTCTGCTTGGGGTCTGCAATCAAGAGGTCTTGTGAGGACAAAGTGCAGGTCGGTTTTGAAAAAAAACCAGTTGGTCAGGCTTTCAAAAGCCGGCTACCCTCGTTCGGTCCTGATGTTGTTGAATAAACTTTATTTGTCCAACGGTTGTTATTGAGCCCGCGACTAGGCTGCCAGGGATACACCATTCGAGGAACATCTTCCGAGGTCCTCGGCGACGGCCCTGGCCCGCTGGACGGCCCACTCCTGGTCTTCGGGGGCCTCGCTGAGAAGGGCGGTTCGCCGTCGCTCAGCAAGGCGCCCCGCTTCAGAGGGTCCTTCAGTTGTCCTCGTCCTCTCTCGTAGCCTATCTTCATTTATTTCGCATTCCCAAAGTACATGGGCCATATCAGCCCGTCCGTGCTCGCACCACGGGCAGCCAGGCGACGGGTGCAGCGCGATGTTTGTGGCCGAATCGCTTCTACAGAAGATAAAAGCGGGCACTCCAGCGAATGGTGCTAGAGCCGGTGAGCTGAGTGGCCCAAGGCTTGAAATTGTGCCGTACGTGCATAAAACGAGCCACAATTGAAAAAAAGTGGAGAATAGGTACAGCGCACCTATTTCGTGTGTTCTTGCATCACGAGTAGCCATTTGAAAGGCTGCCATGTCAAACACGTCAAGCCGTATGTGAGTTGTGCCACCGGGGTGGCGTACGAAATCCCCCTGTCTTGTGGTAAGTGTCATGTAGGGTAAACTGGCCGTTGTGTCGACGAAAGAATGAGAGAACACGCGAATAACTTGAAGAAGGACTTGAGTGCGCATCCTTCTGCTAATTGCAAAGACAGCGCATGTTCTCCAAGGTTTCATGATGTCAAGATCCTGGGTGTGAGTAAAGAAAAAAAAAACGGCACGTGAGTTTTAAGAACGTTTTATATCAAATATAATAATAATTTTGGGGGTTTTATGTCCTAGAACCATCATATGATTATGAGGGACGCCGTAGTGGAGGGCTCCGGTAATTTGGACCATCTGGTGTTCTATAACGTGTACTTAAATTTGAGTACACGGGCCTCTAAGATTTCGCCTCCACCTGAAATGCGGCCGCCGCGGCCGGGATTCGATCCCACGACCTTCGGGTCGTTTTAAATCAAAGAGAACAGTAGTAACTATGTAAGTCAGACGTCTGTTGTTTTATTTGCCACGAAACATGCCTTTTTTCGTTTATTCATTTGACTTTGTTATCTCTGAATAGCGCCCCTGTAGCGTGCCGCATGTGGCCTGCGCGCCTGCGCGTTGGGAGTAGCATATATGTTTTCTCGTTGACCTCCCATTAAAAGTTCTCAGTATACCGCCTATGTTGTACAGGTATACCTCCGAGCCCTTTTAGTTGTGTCGTCGCGCTACATTATGACGTAGAAGAACAGACTGTTGGGCGAGTTGGTAATGCATTATGTGGAAAACTGCGCGAAAAACGTAGACAAAGGAACAATTTCGTTTTTCGCGTAGTTTTCCACATAATACATTATGACGGTCAGCAAGCACCAAGTAGACCAACAACAAGTCGTCCTGCAGAATCTTTTACCACGCAATCTCAGTCAGCTGTTGCTACTTCTGTACGTAATAGGCGGGCAATAAATTTACAAACATGAATATGCGTATTTTCAACTTTTGCAATATAGTTCAACTTAATATAGTACCTTGATGAACAAACTGTCCTAACCACTCGTTCAGTGTCAAATCAATATACGCTCTTTGCCTTGGCTCAGACACCGACACTTGCGCACCCACAGATCTTTGCCGCTTTTTATAGATGTGCTAAGATGCACAATTTTGACCCTGTTTACGAGTGCATTATTTAGCTTACCATATCGAGACAGTGCTTATGAAAACAAATTAAATAAACGTCTTAGTGAGGCAGCATCTGCGAAGGTCTTTTTTCGTTTTCAAAAGGAGAAGTCCAGTATGGGAAACAATTGATGTTCTCCTTTACTTCACATTTTTACTTCTACAGTATCCCACAATACCAGTGATGCAAATGATGTTCGTCGAAGAACGCCCGCGATATGCGACGACACCTCAAAGGCAACTGGAAATTTTGTAATAACCGTTGTTCTGAGAAAAAGCCAAGGAATATCTCCTGCGCACACGTCAGCATAAAATTACCGTCATATACTGTAATCGCACCAGGTCATTAGAATTATAAAGAAAGTTGTCCGGGCAAAGGCGTTACAAAGAAATCGGAAATGAGCAGCCGATGTGAACGAAGACGGATAGGTTTTAAACATGCTTATGATTTACTTGGCCCCAACGGATAAATGAGCTCGCCCATTTTCATCGCTCATCCACACTCCCGACACGTTTCTCGGTGCGGAGAAAATGGATTCGGTGTCTGGCACATTAAAGAGCGCAGAGTAAAAAGTTTTCCGTCCTGCTTTTGTTCTTAATATAAACTTATAAATTCAAGCTTTTTATTATTTTTTTTTTACGAGAAGGCGGTGTCGTTTGATCACCGTGGTTTGCATGAAAGCAAAAAAAAAAAAGGAGAGAATCTGAGATGGTGAAGAATCCGCTCGCGCGTTTCTGCGATAACCAAGAATGATGACAAGTGCGGGTGGAAAGATAACGTTCCCGCATCTTCCATTTGAAGATAATGTTCTCTCTGCACCTTCTCTACCCATTTTTGAAACGGATTATTGTCTTGTTCTCGGTGATGTCGTCGACAATAATTTATGAATGAAGTTAAGTGCCGTATTTATTTTAGCACTACGAACACGGAGTAATGTTGGCTAGCGCTAGTTAAATGATACGTAATGACGTCTAGGAGGGGAAATTTCGAGGGCTCTTTTCTTTGTTTGGAACAAAGAAACGAATCCTCAAGATTTCCCCCTTCTTTCATTCATTCATAGCGAGGGTCTCGTTCCGGCAGACTTGATGCCTTCAGGTAGTATGCGAGGGCTCATTGGTAAACTGTCCGCTCGTTAAAGGATCACGTACATCGCGACGTCAGCTGGCAAAAAAAGAGTGTTTCGCACTCGCCGTCATGGCTACGAGCGGCGCAGACTAACACTCCCAGGGTGCATGCACATAAATACCCAATAAAAGTAGACGAGAGGACGACCGCCGCCGTAGCTCAATTGGTAGAGCGTCGGGCGCGTTATCCGAAGGTTGCAGGTTCAGTCCCTGCCGGCGGTAAGTTGTCTTCTAGTCCACTTTACTTTCTTCGCATCTAGATCACAAATGCTACAAAACACTTTAAAAAAAAAGTACAATTAACGTCCCCTATACCTTCCTTGGCTTCAGTATCTGCTGATTTTCACTTCTAGCGTTTGCCGATCTTATATTTAAAGAAGTCATAGTTTCGCCGCAAGGTCGAAGCAATGAATGTGATAACAACAAATTGGAATGTTATACGAAGTAAGGCTAGCAGCTAACTGCTTTAAGATCCGATCTCGTGTAACTGGACAAAACGCTGGCGTAAGGGAATACGGCCGCTTCAGGTAACGGAGGGGTTTTCGGGCTGTCTGTCGTCTCAACGCGAAGTAAGCGGTGGGAGTAAAGTATACAAGGGTATACGAGCCGTCTACTGAAGTCTGTCGAGATAGCGCACGCGACCGCGCCCTTGCTGCTCGACCGACGCAGTCCCCCTGTCATGTCAAAGACACGTAAAAGAGTGCAACGCCTTCGCGGCTCCTTGCCACCTAACTGTCGGAGTTAAGCACGGAGAAATGGCTGCTGGAGGAAGACTATCGGTCATGGCAGTATAACCACTGAAGCATAATTTTCTAGTGTTTATTAAAATAAGTTTACGTATTAAAGGGTTTCTTTCATGGTGCTTGCTTTGCGGTGCCGGAGTGACAGCCGCACTATGTTGGCAATGGATTCAGACGTATCCCCCTTATTTAGACGGTCAAGCCTGTTAAATGAAATAAAGAAAAGAATAACCAACAACCCATTTCCGTTCGGAATTCCGCCACGAAAATGTGGTCACGATACAAATTTATTATTTTATCGCGACGTATGTTTATGAATCAGGAAGAAAAACGAAATTGGTTTGTGTTGCGGGTGAATACTGCGATATTGCGTGGAAGAAGAAAAAACAGGAGAGAAATAATACAAATGTAACGAAAGTGCGGCGATGTTTGATGGCGTGGCTGAAGCGATAAGGAAGTACAAGCTTCGGGTGCGAGAGCTCTTATACTGCAGGCTCCCGCTGGGCATGATCAATGGCGCAACAACCGGCTCGCGCCGAAGGCGAAACGACGCTCGGCAGTCTGGCTCAGTAGGCAGGAACGGCTAGAGTAGTTCTGTGCACAGCTGATGAAAGCGTATATCCATTTTCCTCTAAGGCGCGAGCGAAGAGTCCTCCTCTGCTGTATTTCATAATAATGATGGTTGGAGTTTACGTCCCAAAACGACGATATGTTATGAGGGACGCCGTAGTGGAGGGCTCCGGAAATTTTGACCGTCTGGTGTTCTTTAACCTGCACCCAAATCTAAGTACACGGGCCTCTAGCATTAGGCATCCATCGAAATGTGGCTGCCGTGGCCGGGGCTTGACCCCGCGACCTTCAGGTCAGCAGTCGAGCACCATAACCACAAGACCACCGTGGCAGGTGCATTGTATAACATTACTAATCAAGAAAGGCTTGCGCGTGTAACGATTCTGATTTCTGAGTCGCCGCTTGCACTGCAGTCAATGTTTTCACAATGTTTACTGTTACGCATGTATCCGGATGTTTAAAAGTAAAAGGTGTCGCTTTTAGCCACCTGGGAATTTATTCGTAACAATCCGAACGGCTTCTTCCTCTATTTAACGAACAAATAGGCATATTGTATTGGTTTTTCGATAATAGAAGACACAAGCTTTGTTCGTCGAAAATAAAATTGCAGTACACTCCTGTGAAGTTTGCGAAGTTACGAATTGTCGCAGTGTTGACCATACGCTGTTATATTGCAAAGAATCATTATACACAAGGTGTGAATAATTTATTTCAAACGCGATGGACATCGGCATGATTATAACCCTTGTTTTCTTGTTTATGAAAATTGTTTAACCTATAGCTTATTATACGAGTGGCGTTTGAAGTGATGTTTGAAGCTATGACTTTGGACAATCGCTTGGCTGCTCGAAACAGAACGTTTTCGCCAGTGCGATAGGCTTCCTATAGCACGATACGCTAAACATAGCCTCCTCTGTAATCCTGGGAGTGTTAGCCGCTGGCTAACACTACCAGGATTACAGAAACACAAATATCCAATAACGTGGATGGGAAAGCGACCGCCGCTGTAGCTCAATTGGTAGAGCATCGGACGCGTCATCCGAAGGTTGTAGCTTCGGTCCTTAGCTGCTGCAAGTCGATGTCATAATTACTATACTACAGCTAAAAGATGCCAGTAATATTGCCTTCCTTAGCTTCGTTGTCTGTTGCTTCCATTAGGTTACGTCTAAGAAGAAGGAAACAGATCAATCCTCCTTCTTTCGTTCAAGCTTAATGCACGCAACTCAAGTGCCCGAGTGTGCGGCATCGGACGTGGACCGACGGGAGGATTAGGAACGAATAGTCGCGTTCCGCAGCCTGCCTTTGTCTGCTTGTGGTTGGCGAACGATGTTCCGTTCGGTCGGGCAAATAAGCCGACGAGCGAGAGTATGCACGTACGGCAAACAGCGAGCCGTTGTGGCTTGGCGTTGACGGGGCGTGATAAGACCCCGTTGTAATTGCGGAACTCACGTCATTGACCGCGCCTCACTGGCGCTCCTGCTTTTCCGACGTCCATCTGCCGCAGCAATATTTTTTTTCCGGTAATATGCAGCGGTGTAAAACGATGCTGCGTTAGAACGCAAGTGCTGCACTACGTGGAAGTAGTTTCCTTATAACCGTTATGATATGTTCAACAATAATGTTCGCATCTTATAAGAACCTTGTTATTATTTATTTGAAAAAATTCCCGGTTGATGCCCATTTTATGTCCACTGCAGGATGAAGGCTCCCCCCAGTGAACTTTAATACACCCTATATCGTTCGCGCTGGTTCAATTTTATGCTTGCGAACTTCTTTATTCCCTCACTCCATCTAACCTTCTGCTGTCGTCTTAATGTATTCCAGCATTCTAAGGAAAAAGTCTTCGAAATTGCGTGTACTGTAATGATCCGGATCTCTTCTCCGTTCTCGGAAAGTTCTTTCTTCTCGGATTTCTTCGTACTTCGAAAGAAGATCAGCCAAGGCTGGTCGCGAGGGCCCAGGGTTCGGCCCAAGCTCATGGCGTCCTGCACTAAGGGCTCCTCTCCTTAGGCATATTTTCATATAAATACGTTTATTCTCCCCGCTTTACTGGTCCTCTGTCTTATCTTTTGCGCTGTTCTTATTTCAAGTAGACACTCGAGCACACGTGGCAGAAAGTACCAGACTCGATCCCTAACAGTATAACATCAATCTGTAAATGAAACTATGTAGTCGGCATGATTTCGTCAGTGCTTCTCCAACTGAAATGTCCGACCTTGACTGAACATGCTTGCAAGGCACATTCAAATGGTCGCTGTCGTAAATCCTCGAAGAGATTGGTGATTTAGCTGTCGCCGTCCGGACGCATAGCGTCCCTCGAGGAAAAGAAGCGGAAACAGGCGACATGAAAAATTGCAGCACCGTCGGCTCAAAACGATGAGGAGCCATTTGGTCGTCTCATCCTCAAGTGACAGCCCGGTGCTCGCCAGAAATTACGGCCATTACCTGTCGAGTGTGAATTGTCGCCTCTGTCGCCAAGCCGGCAATCCGACCGCGAAGTGGAATCAGATGGGAGCGACTGTATTGAGGAGGTGCGCAACGGACAATGTGCGGGAGCAAATGGGAAGAGCTGGGAGGAAGGGAGGAAGAGTGGCAGGGAAAAGGGGGGTGGTGGCAAATGGCAAGAGCGTGAATATAGCGTGTGGCCAATTTTTCATATGGATGACCACCTCAAGGCGAGACTTCATCCGCACGCTCTGTGTCCCTACGGTATAACCGCTTACGCAAACATAGTGCCTTCTGCGCGAGATCGCCATCAAAACGCTGTGACGTAAGGCTGGGGCATTGAGGGGGTTTCCGGCTTCAGCTCAATGGTTATTTGACGGTATCGATTCCGCATAAGCCACAATAAATATCGCTTGCATTTACCGGGATTTCATTGCGGTCTTTTTAATTGAAGTATTTTTATTCTTCTTGCACGCTATGATTGTGCTACGGAAGGGCAAACACATTCATTGATCTCTTGCAAAACCTTCGTAAACAGGTTTAGAAAATTCACGTAAGCTGTAACCTTATACATCAAGTTTGTCCGAATTCAATGTTACGACGAAAACAATATATACAGTTGGGATATCTGTCGATGGCGCATTGAAGAGTAACACATTTGTTAACTTAGTGTTTTTTTGTTTTTAAAATTGACCACAATTTGCGACATCACAGAAAAATTTGCGAGGCGCATTTAAGGTTGCGCTTTCGAAAGTCGTAGCTTATTATTTTCCTAATATACGGCCACTTTCATCCGCAGCCGTCCAGCATTTTCCTCAAAAATTGGGGGACGTTTAAGCTTCGCCTTTAAGAGTTGAACGTGATAGCGATATCCTGCCCCTAGTGCGCACTTCGAACACTACGAGTGTTTAACAGAATGCGCGCACTAAGGTGTATGGTTTATGTAATGGGTAGCATGCTTTAAACCAGGAGCAATTATGCGTGAGAAACTTTTTCGAAGTTGCGATGCACCCACTGCGTGGTCCTTAAGGGAATACGCGCAGTAATGTGTGTGCCTTTTGTAATGGGTGGCTGTCTTTAAACCACCAAGTCGTTATGATATTGACATGGTCTGACGCCCGATGGCAATGTACGCTTGTACCACGCAATATTACTGCGATATTACATCTCGTACTGTGACGCCCGTATACAGGACGCGTATTTTTGTGAAGCATAAAAGTTGCTTTCAGTACAGCTCCAAGCAGAGGCGTGGCTGTGTGGTAGAACACCTGCTTGCCACGCAGACGGCATGGGCTCGATTCTCACTCGGAGCCAACATTTTTATTATTTATTTTATTTGCAGCTTTTTCGATTTTTAGGTCACGGACAAGATTATTTTTCGCTCGCAACCAACGGCGCCGACACCGACGCCGACGGCGGAATTTCTGCGATACGAGCTCTTTAACGCTATCGCGTTAAAAGAACTGCTGCGTTTTACGTGCTTATAGATGAGTGCACACCGTAGTCCTGAGCCTGTGTACGTGCAAGTATAATGGAGCGCATGAAAGGACGCGAGTTCGTGCAACGGTACCCGCTTATATCATTGCTGTAGACTGCAGAAACGAGTCTACATGGGGTTTTATGGCGATAATGCATGGTTAGTAATTATTTGAGGATAATGTGTTACCATAAGAGTGCCATTGTTTTGCCTGTCCCTGTATATTGTTATTAGCGAACCTCCTTGCATCATTACTCATCTTTAAAGCGTGTTTTCAGTTAACGTGCCATAGAAACAGGGGCTAAATTCGCAAAACTTCTCTTTCGTAAAGTGCGTTTTCCCGTTTGTCAGCTGGCTTCGCTAATGATTTGTGCCACATCGTGATTGGCTGAAATATTCTCATACGAAAATTTTTAGCGCAAGACGTTTTTGTGAATACGGGCCCTGGTGTCTCTGACGCCATTGGTCCTATGTATCTCCTTTTTTTTTCAGATTTTAGGAGCTAATTTCACAAGATAGGATTACTTTGCGAAAAACATAGTTTGGTGTTGCATTTCACACGTTCCTGTCTCGCCTCCGGTATGTGCAGGCGCTCATCTTCCGCGTCATGGAGCACCCGGAGGTTCCCGGCTTCTGGCAATGCGTCACCTTCTCGTCCTTCCCATCGCCGCTTCACGAGACGCTGTACAACCTGTTCTGTCTGCTCGTGCTCTACGGAATCCCTCTGGGCGCCATCATTCTCGCGTACGGTCGAATCCTGTGCGAAATGCACCGCCAGGCTAAGGACTCGCGCGGTAAGAAGTTTTCCTCGCAACTTTCTTTACATCGTCGATTCACTAAATCTTTAAATGCAATGAAAAGGTCACATGACAAATTTCACAAAAGAGTACGACTGCCGTCCTCTTTGTTGTTATTAGAACTCTGTAGCTGAGAGTGCCTCAAGCACAGCGATTTTACAATGTTTAAAGGTCAATGTAGATCAATACAAAGAGTCTTAATTTTGCTCACAAGGTAACACGCGTGGTGGTGATATTTTTTGTAGTTAGTGATCGTTCATGACGTGATGGTTGTAAATATGAACGCAGATAGTACTTTGGAGTGCCTTTACTTTGCCGATTGCGACTAGTAGAAACTTTCCTGGCATGCCATGTATCGGACACCATTTCGCGCATTCTCAGTTTTAGCCTTTATTAATTGTGCGGTGGATGTTCGCGTAAGCAGCGCATGAAAGAGCAACGGTGCGCGAAGAGAAAACAAAGCTCTGTCTCAATATTCACGCAAGGTTTGAGGTTGGGCTAGTCGGCAATCCATCTTCAACAGACAGTGCAGGAGCGGACAACGGACAAAGAATGGAACTCGGCGCTTGTCTTTGTTCCCTTCTTTGTCCGCCCCTGCGCTGTTTCTTGAAGATCTATATTCACCGCCGTTCGTATAAGGCTTCATTAACGGAGTGGCCGGTTTTGACACAGCCCAGGAACCAGGCGTGGCCGACGCGGCTCCCTGCGCGCGGCTGAGACTGCGCTGCTCAGACATGCGGCGCATGCAGCGCGCCCAGTATCGCACCCTGCGCCTGACGGTGGTCATCGTGCTGGCCTTCTTCCTCTGTTGGACGCCGTACGTGGTGATGGTGCTGTGGTACCAGCTCGACGCCGAGAGCGCCAAGCACGTCGACGACTACCTCCAGTCGTCGCTCTTCATGTTCGCCGTGTCCAACTCGTGCGTAAACCCGCTCGTGTACGGCAGCTACACAGGACGCCTGAACGTGGGACGCTGCTTCTCGTCCCGATGCTACCCGGCCGACGCCGTCCCGGAGGAAGATAATCGCCGCTTCTCGTCGTCGCTGAGGCGCTTCTCCAAGCGCACGCTCCAATCATGGTTTCCGAGAACTGTGGCCCCTGCCACCGCTGTTGTCGACCCCAACGCCGAGTACGGCGATCCGCGGGCGCAGCGCTGCTCGCTGTGCGTCGCTGACGCGAAGGGCATGTGCGTGTTCAGTGTGGACGTCCCGTGCATACACGATGAGCGGGTGTCGGAGGCCCGCTCGGCGCAGGTTAACGGCATTGCACTGAATGGCTTGGCGTCTGCGTACGACACGCCGCTCAGAAAAAACCACAGCCTCTGAGGGAAGGGCGTCACATTGCTGGTTGCTGGTAGCTATACCATCGGAAACAGAATGTTCTTGTTTCGAGCTATATCACCTGGATTGACAACGTGCGGAGTATACCGTCCTGTTTCTTTGCTCACGAGTACTCATTGAATTGGATTATAATAATAATAAAGATTACGTGGCATACCTTTATGATGTATTTTTATTTCTATTTATTTATTTCATACTGCGGATTCAAGGTCAAAACAAAGCGATTGTTGACTGGTTTATGCGGTTTAACGACTCAGAGCGCCTCAGTCTATGAGAGACGCCGCAGTGGAGGTCTCCGGATAATTTCGACCACCAGGGGTTCCTCAAGGAGCACCTAAATCTGAGTACACAGGCCTCTAGCATTTCGCCTCTATCGAAAGGCGGCCGCCGCGGCCGGGATCGAACTCACGTATTTCGGGTCAGCAGCCGTCCACTGGGCCGCGGCGGCGGCTACAAGCAAGGTGAGGCACGCAGATGAAAACAAACAGCAATTAGCAAAAAAGAAACGCAGCATCAATGTACAACTACAATACTGCTGTTGCACTGCGTGATAACCTACTTCGCTATGACCACTTAATTCGTGTATCTATATGTGCGGTACTTGCGAACTGGACACCAAGTTGTCAAGTGTTGGCAGGGACACATCGGGACATGACGTCAACAACTAACCCGCTTAAATATAACACGCCAATGATGACAGGCACCTTTGACAAATATAGGTTGCCCTGTCGAAACGTCGGTCAGCCTGTATGAGGCACTTTATGCCTGTTCATTCAACGTATCCGCACAACTCACCTATTTGATACTCCACAGAAAATGAATCACTGCAAAGCATACGCACTCAGCGAAGACTCATTAAAATTGTCTCCAGGGGTTGAACTAAATATCTTGAAGAATCAACGTCTTCAGGAGCTTCTAGATGATGACGTCATCTCATGACGATGCGTAGAGTCACATAAGACACCGTAGCATCATGCATTTTAAAAACTGATTTTGAGACAAGCGAACTTTTTGTACCCTTCATTCCAGCAATACGATCCCACATATTCCCCAGTCAGCTGCAAAGTTGGGTAATCATTAAAATTGTAGGAGGTGAGCACCACCGTAAGAATAATAATGAGAACCGAAAGTGCGTACTTGCATTTGCTTATACCGCTAGATCAACTTTGCCTATCGCTTGACACAGATACACTTATCCGCAGGTCGAACATCATCAGGTACGACTGCTTTCGTGCTCTTGGGCTCCTAATTATAAATTGAGAAGGAAGGCACGACCGCGAAGAAGGATACTGAATAAGTTGAGCGACCCACTTGCCAAAGACTTTCGTTTGGGCAAGTTGGCTCGACATCTGCAAAGTTAATCAGCACGAAAGAGCAAAACGCAGCACGTAGTGCACACAGGATCAGCTGTGGTCTCATTTTCTGGGCCGCGTTTTTTTGTGCCTTTGTCTTTCGTGCAGATTAACTTTGCAGACGTCCGAGTTCTATCAGGAAAGCAAATACTAGCAGTCGCGCTTACCAATAGAAACGACTGCTGGGTAACAAAAGCGCATGCGTCCAAGCCAGAAGGAAAATGAGAAAGTATAAATTCGCAATAAGATATAATATCCGCGGCACGGAGCTTAGCGGGCATGACCGTTTTTGTTTTCTTCTCGTTCCTTCTGTGAGCTCCCAAACATTCAGCTTATGTTTGCTCATTACTAGGATCCCAGCAAGCGTAGAAGAACAGAAAAATGCCCATACAACTCGTCCTCACACGTTGTGTCTATGTCATTACTAGGAACCGGTGTGGCCGAATAAGGCGATAAGACAAAACGCACACGAACGCAAGCCCCTTTCGGCACTTGTGCTCGTACACGTGTGTTTTGTCTTATGATCTTATTCCGTCGCAGCGGTTCATAGTAATGAATCCGCTTACCAACCCGCCCAATTATCATGTCCTAATTGACGAGTGTTATCTTAATGGCGGACGTCAGCTTCTACAGCAAGGCTGTCTATGGCTAGATGAAAGCAAAATTCGTTCATCCTACGTAGGCAAAAGCTCCTAGGGCGTATGTGCTACAGGAATTGGGCGAACCCCACTACTCAACACTGGTTTATTAAAAATGGAGAAGGGAACACACGGCCGGCAAACACCAATTAAGATTTTCTGGACAGATGTAACCAATAATTGAGAAATACTTTAATGAACCGTCGGGATTAAACCAGTGATAAACACCGGGGCCGCACGTTTCAGCTCCTCTGGTGCTTGGGCGGTGATTTTGTGACAAATACATTGACGTGTTACAGGGCGTCATTAATAACCAGTCGTTGCTAGATAGGTTTACTCTTAATTGGTACTTGGACATTAACTGGAGGCGTGGTAGCACTTAAGCAATCGCATATCTATAGTTACCGCGGGCTTTCACCGAATTCACGCAAAACAAAATGCCCATAGTCTACCAGATATTGTGTCGTTCTCCTAAAATCAGCAATATGCAATCATTGCTAATTGTCCAGAATACTAGTCTATATTACTTTGCAGAGCTCCTGTGACTCTCCAATATGTTGGAACTTTATACGCGTAAATTTAACGATCAATAATTTTCCGAGGGCCGAACTCATGAAAAGCAAACAAAATGCGAACGATTTCGCATAGCCCTTCTGCACGCATTCTTGAAGCCAGGGAACCCTGCGATACATGAAAACCACGCAAGTTTAATAAAAAGAATGGCGAAGCTTGCGAAAAGCCGCGCACAGCGAAACTGGATGATTCTGAAGTCTAATCTGGATGCTTGTAGGTCGTTTCTAGGCTTTAGCTAGGTTAGTCGCGACACGTATGTCGAAACTCCAGAACCGAGCCTTCGCAACTCTCATACAACGACCCTTTCTTTATCTCTGCTTTCTTTCTCTCTCTCATCCGGTCTCTTTATTCCTCTCTTGATCTTTCTATTTTTTTTCTCTTTCTCTCTCTGCTTCTTTCTCTATATTTCTATATATTTCTCTGTCTTTCTAGCTTTTTATGTCTTTATTCCCATTATTTCTTTCAATTTTTCTCTCTCTCTCTTAGTGGACCAGTGGTGAGTAGTGGGATTTGCCCAGTTTCTGTGGCACATACCCGTTCATGATGATGATGATAGTTTTCCGATAGGCCGCACAAATTACGGCTAGCGTAAACTTCTTCGACGTGAAAAAAGAAGTCAACTCAATATTGTTGAATGATAGAAATCGAAACAATTAAAGCGCACACTAAAAGAGTCGCGGATGCTTGTGTGGCAGGTGTGGCGACGTTACTATCGGAACTTATCAATCCACCAAGAGGAGAAAATAAACTCTGCCTGTAATCCTTGCAGGGCGAGAATGCATTTACTTACCGGGGCCTGAAAAAGCACCGTCGAACGCGCTGTTGCATTCGAGACATTCCAGAGAGCGCAGGATTTCTTTCTTTCCTTTCTTTTTGCCCTTGTCTGTTGGTGTGTTTGCTGCTAGAGCCGGTGAATAAATGCTTGCTCTGGTACTGTTATGTGCATCCCTATGAAACCAACAGACAATGAAGCCAAGGAAAGTACGGGGGCATTATTTGGATTCTTTAACAGCAATGTGATAATTATGATATAAATGTAAAGAAACTAAAATGGACGAAATAATGCCCCAATACTTTCCCTGGCTGCATTGTCTGTTTGTTTCGTTGGGATGTACATATCAAAGAAAAACGAGCCATTGATCAATTCCCCTTAGTTCGTTCATTCATAGCTAGGGTCTCATTACGGTAGGCTTGATGCCTTCAGGTAGTATGCAAGGGATTACTGGTCAGCTACCAGCTCGTAAAAAGATCGCGCGCGACTTGAGGCCAGCTGGCAAAAAAAAAAAAAGCACTCGACACTCGCCGTCATGGATACCAGAGGCACTGGCTAACACCCCCACGTTCACATGCACTGAAATACTCAGTACAGTGGACGGAAGGACGACCGCAGCCGTAGTTTTTATGGCAGAGCAGCGGACGCGTTATTCGGTGGTTGTAGGTTCGGTCCCTACAAGCGGCAAGTTGTCTTATCGACCACTTTATTTTCTTTACATCTATATCATAATTACCGCAATACAGTTAAAGACACTAAATATTGTCCCTATACTTTCCTTGGCTTCATTGTCTGCTGCTTTCATTCATTAAGTTGTACATAACAAAGAAAAACGAGCCCTTGATCAATTCTCCTTCCTTCGTTCTGTTAATATTTTACTTGCTCGTCCTTTTGTTTTTGTTCGAAACCGAGATCTTCTTGCATCTCACTGTTACTTTAAGAGAGCAGGTGTAGCGGGCATCACCTATGATGCCAGTCTTTCCCACGGGCACATATGACAAATAAAGAAAACTGCGGAGAAAATGAAAAAGCTGGGCCACAACTATGGCCGACTATCAGAAAATCATGGACGTTAAAGAGGAAACATAACAGCAGTAATACCAACACATAAAAAAAAGAATGAGACTGAAGAGGAAAGACATTTATTGATAATTAAATAGAAAAACATCATCAAAGCCAGTGCGTATACCTATCATACGCAGATAAAAAAGAGGTTTACAAATCAGAGAAAAAGATTACTTCAAGAACCTTTCCGAAGGATGGGCTTAAGTTTGTCACTACCGGTGGTTCTTTTTTTTGGTGCTGCCGTACTGGGTTTTAGCCACAGGAACGTTTGCGATGCCGTATGTGATTCCCTACGTGAGACAAAACAAACTGAATGTTAAGATTATGTAATTTCAATTTCTTTTTCAACCCTATTGGTTTATTATTATTTCTGTTTTTCTTGACTATATCAATGAGTTATCTTGTAAACTATCTGTTTCTAAGCCTGTTTAGAATGCAAAAAAAACATTAATTTTTAAAAGAAGGTACCATCTGTTTCGTGGCCGATTGGTGGGTTGCGCCAGGTTACTGAGGAACAACCAACCAACAAAAGCATACGCTGGTAATGTGAAGATATAAGAGATTACAAATGCACATAAACTACTGTTGACAAGAAGTTTGTCAGTTCACAATGCACTCACTATCTTCATGAAGGAGTGGCACCTACTTTAGCTGTCGGCGCCTGCGAAATGTTGCCTGTCATGTTCTCTATTGAACAAAAGCTTTTCGGAGTTCTTGTACGGACGCGACAACTGAATTGCGAGTAAGAAACGACGCAGTGTCTCAACAAAACAAAACGCGGTTTCCTCACAGTACGAATAACGGTAGCAGTGACTTCAGATTACGTTAGAAGTTGTCCGTTTCCTTAGCAACCGAACGTGCGTTGACTACAGAAAGCGGATAATGTTAGGAGCGCGCGGCGCTTCTCTATCATTTTTATTTTTGGTTGTCCCACCGCATCATCGAC
Source organism: Rhipicephalus sanguineus (assembly GCF_013339695.2). Taxonomy (NCBI): domain Eukaryota; kingdom Metazoa; phylum Arthropoda; class Arachnida; order Ixodida; family Ixodidae; genus Rhipicephalus; species Rhipicephalus sanguineus. The sequence continues at coordinate 207,294,350 of NC_051178.1, read as the reverse complement.
GTCTGCTCCTTCCTCCTGGTGTTCATCTTTTATCGTGTTTATCCGAGATGGTGATTGTAGGCGAAAATGCCTCTTCCAACACAACCGAAGTCTGAAAGGAAGAACCCGGAACGACAATTCCGAGCACAGACGGCGAAAGAGTCTTTATTAAGCGAAGTTTATAAAACTTAACAAATTTCGGTGGCAGCGGCGGCGGTGGCGGCATAATTCGCGAAAACCCGGCACCAGCGAGTGTGCAAAAAGGTGGGTGTACTTACGCAAGTAGGCCCCCGAAGGTGCGCCGGTCTCGTGCGCCGTTTTCCAATCACTGACGCTCTCTCGATCGCGGGTTTGTGGGCGATCAGCCGTTGCTGACATGTAAATCTGATGTCTTATCGAGACCACTTCTCATTTCACGTTGTTGCACTTCAATGCTGTCTTTCATTGCTGAATTTCATTGCCTCCCGCGTGACCATCGTTGTTGCCTTTATTATGTATGGCAACGGAAGTGTTGCGCTGCTAAGCACGTGGGTCCAATTCCCGGCCTGTAGGAAGGAAGAAGTTAGGAGGGAGCATTGCGCAATACTATAGAAAGAAAGAAAGGAAGGGAGAAAGAAGGATCATCCAACTCTACCAGCCGTGGAGCTCCACGAAAATCAATTTCTTTAAAAAAATCGGAGAAAATTACACACATGTAGACATTAGTTCTACAGTATTTTCCAAAAATAACTTGAGTGGCAAAAATTTTTGGGCACGCGAGCGCCATTTGAACTTAACGAAATGTTGGAAAACCGGGTTCGAAAAAAAAAAAAGTTCGCTATAGATCGACCATTTCATGCATTATTTCAACACTTGCTTTTTACGTTTTTCGAGCACCGTGATTTCATTAGTTACTTATAGTAGCTTTATATTTTTTGCTCTTTAACGTGTAGATACAATTGAGTAAATTATAGCGTTTTCGGCAATTTTTTTTACAAAAGACATTATAGATAAAATGCATAAGTTATTCTTATAATATTTTCCATAAAACTTATTATCTATTAAATTTCTTGTGTTGCCTGTGTGCGGCGTATAGGCTCTAAAATAAAATCCTGAACTTGGCGAAAACGCTGCTTTGGCCTATGTTGAGACGCCTGTAGCACCCTAAGGTGGTTCAAGAAAAAATAAGCAGAAAAGCGCATACGATTGAGAATGATAACAACTTCGTCCACAGAAAGTTTAATCAAAGTAGCTTTTATTTTAGTTGACAAAAACTTTTTTTTGAAGTTTAGTCTCACCAGTGCATTATTTTGCTATGGGGGCAATGCAAACCAACTAAATTTACTGCATAACAACAAAAAAAGAGGTAGTGTATTCGTAGCACATGGTTTTCAGTTCCTTTTGTTAGTACTTTATATTCTTTATTACAAATCAAGGTGATAATACTACTTCGATTAAACTTTCTACGGAGAAAGTTGTTATGATTCTCAATCGTATGCGCGTTTGTTTATTTTTTCTCGGACCACCTTAGGGTGTCACAGACGTCTCAACATATTCCAAAGTAGCGTTCTTGCCAAGTTCAGGATTTTATTTTAGAGCCTATTCGCCACACAAAGGCAAAACAAAAATTTCGGGAGATACTAAGTTTTCTGGAGAGTTCTATAAAAAGAATGTATGAATTTGATGTATAATCGATTTTTGCAAAAAGGATTCCCGAAAACTCCACAATTTACTCAATTTCACGTACGCACTAAGCAGTGAAAAATAGAAAGCTACTATAAGGAACAGTCCTATAGTAAAAGCACGATGTTCTAAAAACGCGAAAAAGCAGGTGTTGAAAGAATGCGTGCAACGGTCGATCTATAGCGAATTTTTTTTCGTACCCGGTTTTCCACCATTTCGCGAAGTTCAAATGGCGCTCACGTGCCCAAAAGTTTTTTGCCGCTCAAAATATTTTGGGAAAATGATGTAGAACTATATAATGTCTATATGTGTGTAATTTTCTCAGATGTTTTTAGAAAAATTGTTTTTTGTCGAGCGCCATGGCTGGGACATGGTTGGCATAGAATGATCCAGAAAGAAAAAATGTCAGGCTGGCCTCCATTTTCCCGATAAGGGAAGGGCTCATAACTTTTTAAAATTTTGAGGCGCCGTCTTTTTTTATTCGATCAAGGTGTCGAAACCTGAGACACGGGATGTACGTACGTAAACGAATTCCTACAATTTAATAAATCAACGTGGAGGCAATCTGCACGAGCATCGAAACGCTATTAGAAACGAGGGAGATCTCGCAGCTTAGTTAAATATTTATCGAAAGCAGTGAACGCACAGACAAGCAATAGATAGGTACTCTTCGTACGTCCGCACTGGTACGATATTGCATGTTTAAATAGCTAAGTGTGAAAGGTGTTATTTAATGCTCGTCAAAAACTGCGCAGCTTGGGACACGAATACTACTACAGCGGCTTAATATCCTGCACATGCCTGCCCGATTGCTCTTCTTGTAGACATCCTGAACTAGTTCGGAGAAAATTCTTCCTTTTTTGCCAGAGCAGTCTGTTATATTGTCACTTTCTCGTATCCGTAAAGTTGGCGAACCCTTTAAAGCGTCAGCTTCACTTGCACTGTCCTACTTCCACTTCTATTTGTCTCTCCAGCACTATGTCATACTCCCATCGTTCAGGGTAGCAAACCAGACGTGTTTCTGGCTAACCTCCTTGTCTGCCCTGCTTGTTTCCCCCTCGTCGTAGTGCAATTGCGCCAGTATTGTTGCTTCGACTGAAAAACTGAAGAAAAAGCTATTAAAAAGAACGCTACCTTCATGAAAACCGACAGACAACAAGGAAGGCACAGGGGACATTATTTGTGCTCTTTTAAGTGTATAGTAATAATTAGCATATAAATATGATGAAAGTAGATTGGACGAAAAGTCAACTTGGCGCCGGTACGCACCGAACCTGCCACCTTTGCATAACGCCCCCGATGCTCTACCGATTGAGCTACGGCGGCGGTCGTCCTCTCGTCAACTTTATCGGGTATTTCTGCGCATACAAGTCTGAGTGTTAATCAGCGCCGCCCGTAGCCATGACGGCGAGAGTGGAACACTCTTCTTCTGCCAGCTGGTGTCCCGTAGCACGTGATCTTTTAACGAGCTGTCAACTGACCGATAAACCCTCGCATACTACCTGAAGGCATCAAGTCTGCCGGAACAATACCCTCGCTATGAATGAACGAAAGAAGTGAAGAGTACAAATAACACGCCCTATATCTTCCTCGCATTCAATGTCTGGTGATATTTATGAAAAATGTTTAAAAAAAAAAGAACACTGTCCCTTTATTGGGTCACCCACATTGCGCTATTTCTGTTTTGCTGCATTGCTATTGCTATATTCACATTACTATATTGCTGTATTGCTATTGCTGTAGGCTACACTTCCACTAAATGTAACATAGCTTTCAGGATCCTCGATGAAATTAAAAGAATCATAGGTGAGCTGAAATAAATGAACATCGTCAAAAAGAGAAGAAAGAAACAATCACGCAATATGCAACTTTATAAGCTGTCATTGTCTTTCTATTTCTTTCGAAATTGCCATAACTTTCTAAAATTGACGTACGTAGGCGACACTTTCCATTAAGGGACATTCTCCTGTTGTCTGGGAGCACGCGCTTTTCGGTGAATGTGTCGATAGCTAGCACCCGACATTCGAGATGACATCATATTTGTGCTGACAGCTGCTGCAGCTGAAATGCATTACGCCTCAAATACTGACGTATAATATTGCAGAGCACATTTCGTCTCGCTAAGGTTGTGACGTCTTGAACGCATTGTTTGCTTGCTACTAGGATCAGCTAGCACTAACATGCAGACGTTGGTCCTTGTGTCACGAGTAGATCACTGCAAGCGAGGCAATTTCATAACAGTGCAAATAAAATAAAATAATAAGCGAGAGTAATAGTGGAGGTGTCATGAATATTGAAAATGAAAAAAAAAGGAAGAAAACTTCTGCTTCGCAGTTCAGTGTGAGCTAGCTGCTGCCACTAGAACAAAAAGCCGACACGTGTGCTTTTTTAACAGACAGCGAAGCTGTTTAAGCTATCGCTAACTCATGCTTCGTCGTGCAAAACTCCTCAGGTGGGTATGCGCCACAGGGATTGGGCAAGCCCCACTACCGTGCACAGCAGGTGCGAGTGCGAAACGAAAACGAACACGTGAAAAAAGATAGAGAAAAAGAGAGATAAAAAATAGAGAGAAAAAAGCTACAGAAAGAAAGAGGAAGAGAAAAATAGAGAGAAATAAAGGGAATAAAGACATAAAAAGATAAAAGGAACGAAACACATAGACAGAGAGAGATAGAAAGAAAGAGGGAGCGATAAGTAGAGAGAGAAATAAAGGGAAGAAATAGATAGAAAGAAATACAGAAAGAGCGAGAAAGAGAAAGAAATATATAGAGTGAGAAGGAAGGAAATAGAAATAAAAAAAGAGATACAAGAAACAGAGAGAAGAAGGAAGAAAGAGAAAGAGAAACAAGGATGGCCGCCCAGCTCAGCTCTTCCTTCAGGCTTGGCACCCGTAGTGCGAAGCTGGCATATTTCTTTTTTTTTTTTACACACATTTTGACTATCTCACGACACAGGTTTGCTATTCAAGGTGAGATGATTTCGTTTGTTACATTTTGTTTATGCCTAAACTGTGTCAGGAGCGGATGGAGTATAGCATACCAGGCAAACAGCCAGCGTATCATTAGAATCTCAGACACTTCGTTAATTTCGTCTCTCGCCTTTGATGAAAAGAAGGACAGGCGCATTTCGAATGCCGTAGACATAAGGGTAAAAGCTTGGACGTTGCAGAAGACGCAAATAATAATACGTTAGAATCAAATTGTACGAGTCAGAGGTCGAAAGCACAAATACGAGTGTGTCACAGACAGTCGCGCTTCGTTGTGATCATTCGAAGAACGTTCTGAAGGGCGAAGCTGTAAAAACATGTACAGCTATTTTTTTGGCAAGCGAGTTTGAGACAAGGTCACGTGCAAGAAAACACTGCCGCCACTTATTGGTCCAAGGGCGGCTGAAGAATACGTTCGCTCAAACAAATATTTACATGCGCCCGCCGAACATGACCATCTCCATGTGCTACGTTCTCGAAGAATTCTGGGATCTTCGAAATCGTGCGAGGCCGCCGCGTGCCGTATATGAAGGAAGAAATTTTCCAAATTGAGTTCCGCATGCGTCTGCAGCAGCTGCACTGAATTGTTCATGTCCCTAAGTCGACTGATGCACGATACGACTTCCGCTTGCTTGCTCAGGGTTGAAACATCGAGATTTACGCGGCTTTCATTACGCCTGGGATGGCACAGCCGACGGACGCGGCATTTCGTAAATTGGCCTCTTTATAATGAACGAATACCTAAGCGGCTTTCTTTATTCAAGGAAGAAGAAGCAGAAAACGCTCATTTTAGGTCTGGGGATCTTATATATGTAGCGATATTGAAGTGCACGAAGGTGCAGGAGGCGCATATGCAATAAAATATGCTTACTGCACCGAACGACTTTCTTTATTTCTTTTTTGGCTACGTTACACACCGAGGCACAAAAAAGACGGAATTCGACTTTCTGAGTTTTTCACTGTATTGCTTAGTACTACGGATCCTTCGCTCACACCATACGCTTATTCACGATTCTGAACGGAATGTTCTTGATCGGGGTTAACACTTCCAGCACAGAGCTTGTAAAACGTAAAATTACTCAAATATTAATATCTGCGAGTGTCATCTTCTTGTTACCCTGCAAAAACTGGTATCATCTTCTTTCTATAAGGTATGAGTCGGGGAAAGTCTCCAAGAGACAAGACGCACAAACGACCATTGAACTTCGTTTTTTTTTTCTGTCTTTTAGTTCAATAAAAATTTAGAGTAGTTTTAATAACTTACGAGAATGAACCAACTAGCCCAGGAACACATTTTATTAAGCTACTGGTCTTTAATTTTGCCCTTGTAGCTTATTGAAAAACGTGATTGTCTAACAAAATGGCAAATAAGCCAATGGCTAAAAGTGTAGAAGTGGTTACCAGTTATACGTCAAATTGCAGTTCACTGAAAGCGGAAAATCAGCTTTTATCTCAAGAGCATCATGTTCTTCCGTCGCGTTGTTGCAGGAGGCGGCGGAACATAGAGAGCTCAATAACTGTTTCTTAGAAATGTAAATTTGTCGCAAATTGTTTTAGACAAAACAAAGACAGCACCGCTTATTGCCTGGGGCAACTATACATTTAAGCTTCGACATCTTATCACGAAAGTAGGTGGGGGGATTGCTAGTGGGGGAGTAGGAGGGGCGATCACTAGCTTCTGCGATAACGTCAACAGACTGCCATTTATAGCATTTATAAACTTTGATTACACTGTACTTGCGCTTCAACAACTACAGATCACCTAATCAACTACAGCTCTTAATTGTGACACTGGAATACGCAGCCTAAAGGTCTCTGTCTCTTTCTTTCAAACTGGCCTAGAGTTTAAGAAACTTGCAGCACCGTAGCTTAAATGTGTGTCCGTCAAGCTCATGTGTGAGATCAGAATCAGAATCAAAATCAGTTTATTCAGGTTGATAAACAGTGATAATTACGTGATATGTATATACAGAAGAAGGTCCCGTAATTGGAAGATACTGGCGGATAGCCCTGCTGCACCTTATAATGTAGGCTGGGGCACTGCCGCCGCTTTTTACTGTGCGACAAACGCTGCTGTGATGTGTGCTAACATTTCCTCGTATCCCTTTCTGTGCTTCTTTTCTCAACGGGTACGACATTCTACCACTACAGCGGGACGAACCATCCTCGACAGACTGGGCATTATCCGCGATGCGCAGCGCCTACAGGGGCGCCACTGAGAGACGCGTAGCGGCGGCCGTTGGAACTGCTGGTGGGTCGCGTAGCAGACGCTTCATTTGCGCACGTGCGATTTGCCGCTTGTGCGCGTCCCAGATAATTACTTTTGCGGCGACAGCGTGCGCAAAGAAGCCGCACTTTATAATAGTGGACATGTGTCCGATGTCAAAGCTGTGTGGGACGACAATGTACGTCACCATACGCGCCAAGTGTTTGCCACAGACAAGCCTCAACAAGCTTCCCTACGAAGTGGAGCTCATCGTAAGTACACCGCCTTCGTTATAACGTCGCGATCAATAATGTCTGCATGCGTTGACGCGTGAACCAACGTTTTTTCTCGACACAGTAGCTTCGTTTACGTGCCATGTGTTTATATAGTAGATTTTGAGGGAGCGCTATCGCACCGGCGTATAGCTTTCACAGGTGCGGCCACGCGAAGGGTCAGCGTTGATAAAACTTTGAAACCAGCACGATAAACTTGTGAAAAAATAAACGATACACTTGTCATCATCGGTGCAGAAGCGCACAGCAAAGATTCTGCACCGATGATCGCATTCCAGTGCCATCAATATAGGTAGAATGCAGCCGATTTCGTCCAGGACACGTGTGATTCCACGGCGCTTTTGTAAAGGAGCCGTCACCTTCCCCACATTCTCTGGCATTGCGCTTCGCGCCATTCGTTTTTCATGAGAGCCTAGGCATCGCGTCTTATCACTAATAACAACCTCATGTGCATTGTAGCGTCTACAATGCAGGCGAGGCGACCAAGTGTAAACGTAGTAGCGTTCGCTGAATACGTAGCGACATCAATGGAGAAATAAAAACACGGTAATCGTTCTAACACTGCAGTAAAAGAAAACGCGATTGCTTACTTTCTACGTCGTGCAGCCGCAATCCACCGCCGCCGTCGCTCTCGCTCATGGAATAGCACCGGAAACCTGTAGAAGTGCGTTCCTGCGATTTTTTTGTGTGTGTTTGAGCAGCCGACAACGCAGCAGTTATTTTTCGACATCGCTGAGGCCCTACAGAGTCGTTAAATCACGACGAAAACACATCCATTCGCGCACTCGCGTAGACGCTCGCGGGAACGCTGCTCGCCGGGACCCGTCAGCGCTTCCGAGCCGTGGCGGCAGATGGCGTCGTCGGCGCTTTGCGCATCGCCTATAGCACGCCGCAGCAGCACCAACCCCAAACGACGGCTTTGCTGCTCAAGTGCGTAGATCCTGGTTCAACCGCTGCAAAGAAACATGCACCCTATCGACAACGCAGGGCTGCAAGGGCTGGTGCCATCACCAAACCATACGGCAACCATCCACGATACTCAGGGACAACTTTTCTGGGCAGTGTTGTGGAAGCTACAGAACAGAAACACATGCCTGCTGGCGCACCAAGAAAGAGTACCTAATTTTCTTGATAATTTTCTCGTCTGCCCTGCTAAAATAAAAAAACTGTTTTTTTAACTATGAGAATAAAACATTTACGGGAAGACGTAGGCAAAATAAAATTATTGTTCACTTTAGGTGTCTGAAGACGTAAAAACGTAAAGTGGTCGGGCATTGGTGGTGGTGGTTGTGTAGTCTGCTTGCTGTATTACAAATGGAGGAAGTGATTTCTTGCGAGGCCACTCGAGGTTGGCTGGCAGCATCGGTCCTTGATAAGGGTATTGTCTCGAGCCTGTCGCGTTGAAGAGCTGATTGAGCAGCATTGTCGGCAAGTCCATTGCCTATCTCGCCGCGGTGACTTGGCAGCCACTGAAATGTCACGTGGTGTCCTTTCTCTGACGAAGTATGGAGGAGATACCTAACATCGAAGACCAACTGCTCGTATAGTCCTTGCCGCATGACTGACAGCAAAGATTGCAGGGCTGCCTTCAAATCGCTGAAGATTGACGTACCGGACTACGCTGAAATGATGCCACTCTGCTTTGCCGTTTATGGCTAAGAGTGGCTTTAACGAAGTCATTCTCTTTTCGAATCGAAATGGCTGACAACCAGTTTTGCGACAACTGTGATAGCGAGGAGACACTACAGCCCATCTTCTGCGACTGTCCTCGCTACAATGCGCAAAGAAAATCACTCGCAGTTGCTCTTGCTCGCATAGATCCTAGACCGATGACGGCAGAAACCATTCTGGAATGTAGTCCTGAGAGGTCATCAAGGGTGAAGGCGACGAAGGCAGTGCTCAACTGCTTGAAGACATCAGACCTGCACCGGTGGTTATAGTCTAACGGCGTTATCATGACGGTGAAGTGCGTGACTTTGTGCGTGCGTGCTTGCCTTCTCTTTCTCTCTTTATCTTTAAAGCTTCCCCATCCCTTCCCCCAGTGTAGGGTAGCACACCGGTCCCTCTAGACTGGTTAACATCCCTGCTTTTCCTTTCTCTCCTGTTCGTTCCTTCCTTGTTCGATTTACTGGAATTTTTACTTCATTCCCATTTCTTACAGAGCGCCACGTTTCAACGGCGAAGCTGTTTAAGCCGGCCGTAAAAGCTTTGGTGTGTACAAATGTGTACAAAAAATTATTATGATGAACGGGTATGTTCCACAGTAATTGGGCAAATTCCACTACTCACCGCTGGTCCACTAAAAATGAAGAAGGCAACAGAAGGGCGGCAAACGCTAATTAAAATTTCTAGACAGGTGTCACCAGTAATTGAGAAAAGCTTTAATAAAGCGTCGGGATTAACTCCAGTGATAAACACCCTGGCCGCACGTTTCAGCTTCGTTGAAGCGTCTGTACCGAGCGCTTCAGGGGTACGTACAACGACAGAAGACTAGGGTACGGGAGAGGCCATGGTGGCTGCGAGAAGGCCCGAAGCGATGGAAGCCCTACGCGAACCACGACGTGCCGTAGATCTATATCGGAGGTGCGAACGCTCGGTTTCAGCGCGAGTTTCTGTCTCTGGAGTTTGGACATCCGTGTCATGTCTGTGACTGTCTGTGGTTTAACTCCAACCTCTCTGTGCTGAGAAACGCCCCGCCACGGTGGTCTAGTGATTATGGCACTCGACTGCTGACCCGAAGGTCGCGGGATCGAATCACGGTCGCGGCGGCTGCATTTTCGATGGAGTCGAAAATGTTTGAGGCCCGTGTACTTAGATTTAGGTGCACGTTAAAGAACCCCAGGGGGTCGAAATTTCCGGAGCCCTCCACTACGGCGTCTCTCATAATCATATCGTGGTTTTGGGAGGTTAAACCCCAGATATTATTATGCGCTGAGAAACAACCTAGAAACATCCTAGCATCACCTAGCTAAAGCCTAGAAACAATATACAAGAATCCAGATTAGACTTCAGAATCGTCCAACCTCGCTGTTTTAAGCCTTGCGTGACTTAGTGCCAGCTTCGCCCTCTCTTTATTTATTATTTTTGTTTTAAGCAATCATGACGTCTCTGACGTGTGTTGTTCCGTGTGCGGCCTTAAACTCGCCGTTTACTTTAAGCAAGATATACTCGAAATGGGACACTGATGCACGCTGAACAATCGACATCTATCTGTCTCCCATTTACGTTTTCCGCGTATGTGCTTTTTCTGAACGCGTTAACGCTGCGGGCAAGCAAAACAGAAACTGGAATTGAAATCGGCTGCAAGCTGCCGGACTAGTGGCAAAGTAACACGGATGTGTGGAAGTACCGCCACCGAAGCCTTAGCTCCACTGCCAAGATGAGATGTCCACGAGTACAGTCGCTTACACCGACGCAGCTTTGTACCGAATAAAAACGTTTATTCTCTCTGTCTCTCAGTTTCAACTTCCGGAAGCCTCACGAACAAAACCGGATAAAACATGACTATAACCCGCTTGTCGTTCCTAGCCTTTCTTCTCACGGACATTTTTAAAACCCCACGCACTCTAGCACTGTGTTTTGTAGGCCCTCATTATAACCTCTATTTCCCCAGCGACTAAGAATGAAAATTAATGATTAGAGACAGTTCCGCTGAGATTTCCGGGTAGGCCGAAGTTAATTGCACCGCCACACTAAGGGCTATTCCTTTAGTCCAAGGAGAGGCAGCTCGCACGTGGGTTGAGAGTTCAGCGCGCACGCACAAAGGAGACTTGTTGGTTGGTTGGTTGGAATTCGTTCGAAGCCCGCGTGCGCCTTCTTGGCGCACGCTAGTCTCGTAAAACTGCCGCACACACAGCGCTACCTGCATCACGTTCTTTAGTAGGGGAAACCGGCGTCACCATAATTTTTTTTTTCTTTTCCTGTGTGCTAAACACGAGAACGTTCAAAAGAAAAGAGCCCATAGTGTGGTGCGCACGTGGTGGGTGAATGGAAGCGAAGTTGTTCCGCGCTTTTATGACGGCAGACATGTTTATATACAGGGTGTTTCAAGAAATGTGTCCAACCTTCTCAAAAAATCTGGAAAATGCGATATTCGATTGCTGCCTTCAGAATTGGTTTTTCTGTAGTGGCAGCGATTTTAAGATGGTTAAATAAATTATTCGGGACTGTAATTAAAAAAGTTAAATTAATTAACTTTTTAGTTAGTGGAGTGAGGTGGTTGTGTCAAATGGGAGAATTGAAGTTCTTCATGCCAGAAACCCAACCCAACTTTGAGATTTCGAAAAAGTGCCATCTAGTAATAATTACGAAGTAATGAAATTCAACCAAATTCAATGGCGAAACCTAAACAGAAACATGGAAGAACGCAACTGCCATATTCTTCTGAGACGTCCAAAATGGGTGAATGACTTTTTCTGTAGCGCTAGGCATCTTAAGGTGGTTAGAGACATGACTTGAGACAGTAATTAAGGAAGATAAATTAATTAACTTTTTAATTAACGGAGTTAGGTGACTGTGTCAAATTGGGGAATTAAAGTTCTTCGTGCCAGAAACCCATCCCAACATTGAGATTTCGAAAAAGCGGCCTCTAGTAATAATTACGAAGTAATGAAATTCAGCCGAATTCGATGGCTTTCGCTGTTGAAAGCCTTTGCATTTCGTTGAATTTCATTACACCACAACAATTAATAGAGGACGCTTTTTCGAAATCTCAAAGCTCGAATGGGTCCCTCGCATGAAGAACTCAAATTCTCCCATTTGACACAATCACCTAACTCCACTAATTAAAAGGTTAATTAACGGAACTTTCTTAATTACTGTTTTAAATGATGTCCTTAACTGCCCTAAGATTCCTGCCGCTAGAGAAAAAGCAATTCTGAAAGCCCCGAGCAAATATCACATTTTCCTAATTTTTTGAGAAGGTTGGACACATTTCTTGAAACACCCTGTATAGTTCAAACACGTTGCAATGTTGGGCGGATTGCCCTAGCTAAACGGAAGTAAAACCACGGAACATGCCAGCAGCTTGGGCCGTGAGTGAGCAATTGTGGTTTGTTTGTTTGTGTGCGTGTGTATGTATGTATGTATGTATGTATGTATGTATGTATGTATGTATGTATGTATGTATGTATGTATGTATGTATGTATGTATGTATGTATGTATGTATGTATGTATGTATGTATGTATGTAGTATGTAGTATGTATGTATGCATGTATGTATGTATGTATGTATGTATGTATGTATGTATGTATGTATGTATGTATGTATGTATGTATGTATGTATGTATGTATGTATGTATGTATGTATGTATGCATGTATGTATGTATTTATGTATGTATGTATGTATGTATGTATGTATGTATGTATGTATGTATGTATGTATGTATGTATGTATGTATGTATGTATCACGGACTAGAATTGTTTGCAAGGCTCGGCTAAAAGTCAAATACAATTAAGAGCAAATGGTGTAAACTAATGTCATTTCCTTTAGTGCTTATGTCGGGCTAGGCACATCGACTGTTTCCTTCGCCCTGCCGCGGTGGTGTAGGGGTTATGGCGCTGGACTGCTGACCCGAAGATCGCGGGATGAAATCCCGGCCGCAGCGGCTGCATTTTCGGTGGAGACGAAAACGTTCGAGGCCCGTGTACTTAGATTCAGGTGCACGTTAAAGAACCCCAGGTGGTCGAAATTTCCGGAGCCCTCCACTACGGCGTCTCTCATAATCATATCGTGGTTTTGGGACCTTAAACTCCAGATATTTTTTTAAATGTTTCCTTCGGTTATACGACCTAAGAGATAACATCGTATTTATTTTAAAGCGAACACCTCAGATGCCTCATCAAACGCGAAAAGTGACCGTCGGCGTCGGCGTCAACCCGAGTGATGGAAGAAATCATCATGTGCGGTTGTCACACTGTTACGTCATCATGACGGCATAGGTCGCCAAATTTTGTGACGTCTTCATGACGCCACATGATGTCACATGATGACGCCATCATGTCACATGATGACGCCAACACATGACATTGTCACTTGGTCGAAGACGTGAGGTGCAGAAGGCTCTCGGGGGTGTGCATGTGGGGGGGGGGGGGATCAGTACAATCAAATGAGAAGTAAAGAAAAAAGACGGCTTTCGCCTTGAGTTGTCTTAGGCAATTGCATAAGGAACTATGTCACTTTTTACTAATGGTTCTGGGATTTACGTATGTGGCAACTGCACAGGGGTTTACACCAAACAGGACTGACCTGGAGCCAATCAAATGCGAACAAGATAGCTGTGCAAAGCTAGTTTATAATTTCTATCGCTTACCTACTGAGACTACGACATCTCATCACGCAATTTTTTTACGTCTCATGCTCGCTACTAGCAAAATTGATCGGTTAGACTGTGTTGTTGAAAGCGCTTGCGCAGCATCGCTTCTTCAAAGCGATGTATCGAAGCTTTTTCAGCGATACTGAAAATAGATGTTCAGATAAAAAAGGGAATCTGCAAACTGAATATGGCGAGCCACTGTTGGACGTAAAACATCGGTGAGCCTAAATATGGTGGGAGATCACCATGGCAACAACGTTCGCAAAACAATGCACTGCACTTCCCCTGCACTGTTAGAAAAGAGAATGTCTTGCCCGCATACGGAGTGGAGTGCTTTCTCACAGCCGCTGGTTTCTATTCGTGAGTGTCGCAAACCCATCAGACATTCACACGTGAAGAGTGTTCTCAGAAACGGTTTCCTTGTGGACTTAGCTCAGCGAGACGCCCTTGAGCGTGTCCTCCCACCCTTTTTTTTTTGTTGCTGCATTGTCGAGAAATATCTGCCAGTGGAAAGTTCGTGGACTGCACAGTTTCAGTAGTCTTCAAGCTTGTACGCTTATTTACAGACAATGTTGCTTGAATATGTGAAAGAGATTACTGATAATTCTCAAAATGCTTACAGACACACTGTTGCATAGATATGTGAACGTAGAGATTATTGATAATTCTCAAAGTGCCGTTTTAAAGTATAACACTCCATAACACTCCTTTGGTGATCACCTTTTCAAGGGTCAAAGCGTATGATGAACTAAAGCGTATGCTCTGACAGCGAAATGAACAACTTAAAAAAAGAAAGTTGTGGCACATCTTACGCACTGTGGGAACAGACTTCAAGCGGAGCGGATGGTGCGAAGTTGGCCGTGCTGCATTTTTTTACATTCAGCCAAACGAGAAGGGAAATCTGGGCTAGTTGGTTATAGTTCATTTTCGATCAGCTTACAGCACAAAAAAGACGAGGACACAGACCAAGAATGCCACGACACGAGCGCTGTCTGGGAAGCGCATGGAAAGATAGATAGATAGATAGATAGATAGATAGATAGATAGATAGATAGATAGATAGATAGATAGCTAGATAGATAGATAGATAGATAGAAAGATAGATAGATAGATAGATAGATAGATAGATAGATAGATAGATAGATAGATAGATAGATAGATAGATAGATAGATAGATAGATAGATAGATAGATAGATAGATAGATAGATAGATAGTGTCGTTTGGTGTTACAAAAGCCGCCGTAAAATGATACATGGACACTCGAGGATGAAATTTTCTATTATCTGGGGAAATTAGCAGATGTGGAAAGCGCCGAGCTGTACGCGTCGAATCAAGAAATTTTCTTTTCCAGTCCTTTTTTTTGTGATTCCGCGTATCGTGTTAAATTGATGTTCCATACGTAGATATATAAATCGTGTTTTTGCCGTGCATTTATGTTGGGCGCGCCCATTTGATGGTGGTTCTTTGCACTGCTGGGCGGCCGCGGCGGTCGCATTTCGACAGAGGCGAAATGCTAGAGGCCCGTGTATATTTAGGGGCACGTTAAAAAAGCCCGGCAGGTCCAGATTTCCGAAGCCCTCCACTACGGCGTACCTCATCATCATATCGATGTTCTGACACGTAAAACCCTAGAAGTTATTATTATCACGCTGCTGGTCCCTCTCAATGCTGATACACGATCTTCGAAACGTCGTCGTGGCAATTGCACAATACGGTCTTTTGTAAACACCGTGATTGCGATAGCCTGTGATGGCAGCAGTGGGAAAGACAAATGCCATGGGAAGCGTCCGTGAACTGCGTCTGTGATCTAAGAATATGTTAGGTGACCTCGTGTCGCAAGTACGACACTATGTATCGTAGCATGCGCAATTCGCTTTACCGGTGTCGACAGAGCGTGCACGCGCCATTGACACATAGACAGCACGGTGGCGCGAATGCGCCCCGAGTATCCGTGCAGTATATAGCATCGGAGATAAGAAAGCGGGACACGTTCTTTCTTGTAGGCTCGAGACTGCCTTGGACAAACAAACGCGACATAACGACACCCTAGGGGCAGCTGGGAGAAAAAAAAGACTGCGCTGACACGTGCGTTAGGATCAGGAAAGCTACCTGGTGATTTCGGGGAAAAGGAGACGTACAGCGTAGGTGACCCGCGGTCATATAGCATTACGAGGTTAGGTAATTCTCGTTAGCTCAACAGCGCTGCGTGAGTGCAGCGGAGATAATTGGAGCAGCCTCGATATGTCCTTTCGTCGCAGCTAAATTGTGTTGCAGTGATGAGGATTGCATAAAGGAAGGCACATCACTCGGATTGAGTCAGCTACAAAGAGGATTAAGACTACAGGTCAGACTAACCTCGCTCTATCCTACGTACGTCTGTTCTGGCCCTGCTTTCATTGTTGCATCACGCCTATTCTTTGCTGCACAAAGATACGCAACAAACGGTGCTTCGCGGGAGTGTAAAAGACACCCTAACCACGCGCCACCATAGCCACCTATGTCCGCTGCTCTTGACCATGTAAGGGAAGTATGGTTTGTCGGTAAAGCTCTTCTTTATTTCAGTATCCACCCGCCAGTTTGCCAACTCGCCCTCTTGCTGTCGAAAAGCTGCTACCAGTGCTGTCGAGAGCCAGGTCACGTAAATGCCATCTCAGTAAGTAAGTACGCATTAAGTGGCCCTCAGTATTTCGGTGCCATCCGGAATACTTTCACTCCTTATGGTGAAGTTATCGATGGCGAGGATTAGCGGTGCGCGGTCGTAATACAGATTTGTAGGCAGTATTTTGAGTTCGCTTAGGCGTCCAAACGATACCGAAAATCCGTAAGGTATATTGCCTTTTTTTTCCTTCCTTTCGTGCAATGTCACGTGGTACTATTGCGCCCTGCTTTTTAATCACGAGCAAGAAATATGTTGTGCTCATATGAGTAGGGCTACGCTAATCGCTGACTATGGACAAAAGGCAATGGCAGAGGGGATCACGCTCCGTTGAGTGAAACCTTGTTACCAGCGATAAGAGATGACATTTACGAGATAATAAGGGTAAATAAAAGTGAAAGAAAAAAAAAATCACAGCATATCCACGGAGTGAATGATGATGAGTGGGCGAAGCTGCGGAGGTTCATCGGTAAACCGTGAATCTTCCGTGAATTCTGCCCAGTACATCATCACCGACGTGAGATCGGGCGCGTTTATACTAAAGGTTCGATGAGTTATGACGACTTGCAGCTCACTTTAATTTTACATGTACGCTGTGAATTTTCATTGTTTAGAAAACCATCGCTTTAGAAAACATCTGGCGTCTTTCGTTAAGCAGCTGGCGTCTTTTCGTTTTGCTTTAGAAACATCTGGCGTTCTTTCGTTTTGCTTTTACAAAACATCTGGCGTCTTTCGTTGGTTTATTTCATCAATCAACGGCGTTTTGAACAAAATTTTTATTGTTTAATCACGCACAGGAGAAATCTCACCAGGCACTACCTTGGAGGTAAACAATGGCTGCTAATGGGAATGAGAGACAGAAGAAGTCGGCTTTTAGCTAACACTTACACTTCTACTTCTACTAAAGTTTCCTACTGGAACATGCCAATGGCTGCTAATGGGGAATGAGAGACAGAAGAATTCGGCTTTTAGTTAACGCGCACGCTGCGAATTTTTTATTGTTCAACAACGCACAGGAAAAATCTCCCACCGGCACCACCTTGGAGGTCAAAGCGTAAGACTGGTTACGCACTACGACTACTACGACTACGGCTACGAGGGACGAACGGGTGCCGCCTTAAGGAGCTTCGCCCCTAACATACAGGTGTATGTACGAGACTTCGAAGTCAATGATACTGTAACGTTTCTACCGTAGTCTACCTCACCAGCGAACACCAAAACCTTTTCGCGTCTGCACCGCATGACAATTACTGTGTCCACAGGGATGTGGTACGTATTACTACTTTCCTCGAAAGCAGCGTCTTCACTCTAAAGGTGCAGCAGTGATAGAAAAGAGTGCCCCAACGACTTGTTGAGGAAAGAAGAGTGGGTGAGCCGCGCTTGGAGAGGTTTTCAGTGTAAATAGTAAGGCTTCAGCCTGGAGTCGAAAATGACGTCTTATTCATGTCGTCAACAGCAGGGGCTCCTGGCCGACTAGCCGTCGTCGCCTCCCACAATCGAGGAAACCATTGGTTTTCATTAAAAAGGTTTTGTTCTCTCTCTCTCTCAGGTCCGAAGCGGCGAAGTTTACTTTGCACATGGATAATGATTACGGTCAGGTGATATACGACACCCGTTGTCACTTATAAAACAAACAAAATAGAATCTGATTCTTGAAGTCGTAGTCATTCCTCCTCACACAGGGGAGGGGACCTATATTGTGAAACCCTGAGAAGCTATGCAACGTCGCTCTTGCGACTGTCTGCGCCAATACAGACGACGATCATGGTATCAACACGTTCATTAAACAGAGACTGTGCTTAAGACCACGCGCGAATTATGCACTTACCTAAGACGACTGGAAGGCGAAATCCAACTTCTTTTTCTTCTCAGTCGATGTATTGATCCTGCCCCACCAACCTCCGAAAGCTTTCTGGTTTTCCACTGCCTCCAGCATCGGAGGCACCTCGCCTGCTTTTTCACTGCCTCCGTGATCGGCTCAACATTGACCAAGCTACGATGTCATGTGATGACGGCATCATGTGACCTTACGTCATGATGACGTCATAATGATGTCACAAATTTTGGTGATTTGTGCTGTCGTGATCACGTGATCATGATTTTTTGCGTCACTCGTGTTGACGCCGCCTACGGGGGACGCAGACGTGGGACGCCGGTCAATTTTTGCGTTTGATGAGGTAACTAAGGCTTTCGCCTTAAAAGCTTTCGTAAATCTTACTCTGTTCCACAAGCGAACCAACCGTATATGCTGCGTAACTGCGGGAGAGACTTCTTCAACGTCACGAGGATAAAATATGTGCAGGCGACGATTCAGGGAAGGCAAGGAGTTACAATTAGATGGCGCTTTTAAGGCGAAAGCCTTGGATGCCTCATAAAACGCGAAAATTAAAGGGCGTCCTGTGTCGGCGTCCACACGAGTAATTAAAAAATTATTATCACGTGATGACGCCACCAGATGACGTCATCATGACGTCACAAGTCGCCAAAATTTGCGACGTCAGAATTACGTGACGTGACGTTACATGATCACGTCATCACATGACATCGCAGCTTGGTCGAAGGTGGGCCGATCACGGAGGCAGTGCAGAGCCAGATGAGGTGCCTCCGATCCTGGAGGCAGTGAAAACCACGTTAGGTGCAGAAAGCTTTCGGAGGGTGGCGGATCAAGACAACGACATAGGAGAAAAAGGAGATGGCTTTCGCCTTCTAGTTGTCTAAAGGTGAGTGCATAAGGGACCCCGAGTTTTGTTTCGGCCCAGTCAACTTGCGATGCCCTCGTTCTAATAATTCTGTTAATCATCCTACACGAAACGGGAGGTGTTAACAGAGGGGTCACTGCCAACGATGCCGCAATTACCCGCCCGGCCACCAGTGCAAAACAACGTTATGGCCTTTATCGGAAACCATTACTGTGGCCGTCTCGGATCTCAGGCAATAACAGCTAGTTTGTTTCGTGTCGTAAGCTTGAGGGTAGGCTTTCACAGGATGAGCGAAAGACGATCAAAATAAGTGGCGGTTACGCGACATAGCTGACCGTGACTCGGAGGGCAGAGCTCTCGCGTCATTATGTTTTGGAGAGGAACCCTTTGAAAGTTTGGAAGACTGCTTCGCTGTATTCGGGTAATTCACGGGTTGCCCGTTGCACATGACATTCGTATATTTATCACCTATGCATTCCATTCAGTCCGTTTTATCTTTAGCTCTACTATATACGAGAGCACGCCTTAGTGAACTCTTTCCCTCTCTCCCTCAATTTGTAAAAGGTGATGTCCTACCGTATTTAGTCGTATACTGCCCACCACTGATTAGCATTGGTTAACGGTGGCCAAATGAGCTAATATCGGCCTATGCAGTTTGTGTAATAGCAAGACTGTCTTCATTCAATTGATATTCAATGGTGCTCTCGCATTACAGAGACAACAACCTGAGCTGGTTCTCCCGAAAATATTTTTAAGTAGGGCTTCACGTTTTTATTTCTGGCCATTATTCTTCTTTGTTATGTTCTTTCTAAATTTATCTTTTTATCACGTTGTTTTAAAATACGGTATTTAGATATAGCAGTTAAATTAGGAACTAGCAGGACTACCGATTTGGTATCCTTTAATAATTACGAACTCCCCCGAACCTGATAATACACAGTTTAGCGAGGACTATGACGTAAGACTTTGACTTGAACGAGTTGTTTCGTACTTGCTCAAAAACGCTGCGTGACTGGTTAAAACAAGAAGAAACGCAAAATCAGCGCCTGTGGTGCTGCTTTGTGTTTCCTCTTGTCTTTATTTCAGTCCCGCTGCGCTTTTAAAACAACCATGACCATGTCTGCACGGATGAATCAAAACCGTCGATGTAAACTTTCGTACCTTTGTCGTGTTACCTCGTTCTGTATTCGCACTTCAAACGAAATCCAGGGCGCGCTGCAAAGTTAGGCCACGCTGGCAGGGATGGCGGCGGCAAGGAGGTCCATGTGCGGATTTTTGCTGCTGGAAATACCGTGTTGCCTAGATTGCGATGTGAAAACGTGGTGTTTTGTGAAAGGTGAGAGTGTACTTGGTGCCTAGTACCTCATTTTGGTTGCCGCGAAGGGCAACATCGACGATAAAATAAATGTTGTTGCACTGTTCGTGTAAACGTCTGGCGTGATTCGAACGCACAAGAAATCCCAGTGCGGCTGCGAAGTGTTTTTGTTGAGATCTCCGACGGGCCAATCGTCCTGCACTGCTGGCTTTTTAGCGAAGTACAAACGCGTATCATCCGTTCTCATCTACTGCTAGGTAAGTGCTGCTGCGCTGTCACGGGCCGTGTCAGTCGGCAAGGCAGACAAACTGTTCGGCAGTGTTTTGAAGGTAGGTGGGCTAACGCACTCGGTAGTTGCCGGTGGGTATCGTTTATCAAATGCTGATTGCCTAGAGCATCACGGCGACACGTCAGCATTTTGCAGCGACTTTGTCAGCCAGTTACTTCGTCGTGTCCTTGAATAAATGCGTTCAAATCCAAAGAATGAGGTGGTGGTGGTATACCGAGCGAAATAACGTTGCATGTACAAGAAGAGGCGGAGAGAAATAATGACTACTAACTGCTGACGAAGTGATAGCAGGAAACTTGTTCGCCATTTTTTGCAGTGCGCAGAGCCTTATTGATTTGTTTGTTTGTGCGTGTCTGTCTCAGCCGATCCGCATACGTGAGCGGAATTGTAGTGCCCGCAAATTCTTATGCTTACCTGCTGCTACAGCAGTGTCTCGTTATAGGTAGGTGTAAATTGGCACTTGCCTAGCTCCCTGAACCTTATGATGAGACATCAGGCAGGCTACACCAACGTTACTAGATTAGGTTGGGCTATACCACTTACGCGTGCCCACAAATCAAGGAAATCGAGCCCGCAACATCTAAAGAGCAAAGCTCAAAGCTACTATACGTCATAATATAGCAAGCATCTTGCCTTGACGCCACGCAGCAAGCACGCTGACATCAACACTGAAGATTTCGATTTTGCCAGCCGCTGTGGCACAGTACGGTGCTTGAATGCTGACGCGAAAGACGCTGTGTCGATCTCAGTTGCGGCGGTCGCATTTTGATGGGAGTGAAATGCTACATACATGCTTACTGTGCAATTTCAGAACCCCAACTTGTCGATATTATCCGGAGCCCTCCACTACGGCGTCTCTTTCAGCTTGTATCGCTTCGTGACGTTTCCACGAATCGATTCCGATTCATTCCAGCTGTGTTATCCTTAGGATTCGTTGATGCCGTTCGAAGGGTGCAACAAGTTTTTAGCACAGCGGCGTAATACTTGTTGCTGAGTGCCGAGAACAAACAACCATCGTCGGAGTAACTTTGCTGATGCGGAGGTTGGTTATTTACGCCGTTCTTCATGGTTCACTCAAAGAACGGAAACTCGTGAAAAGATACCATCCCGCCTTTCCGCCTCGCTGATGTGCATATCGAAACGCAGAAAAACTGCTTCGCAATGCAGTTTTTTCTTTGCTGACGAGGAATCCATCCGCTAGAACCGCTACCACACGCACGAAAGTGAATGTCGTCCGCTACATGGACCTCAATAGCCTGTTTCGTGCTCTCTCCATTAGGTGGCGTATTGGCTCAATTTATTCGCGAATAGTTGATACGTAGATATATGCTCGTACATGACGGATTCGTAAGAAATTAATGAAGACTTGCAAAAATCCAAATACGATACAATTAAGCGTAGAGATCGCAGACGTATCCTCCCACTAATCCGCTCTTCTCATCTCGTCAGCTCTATATGAACTTACCAACTTTAATTTCTTTTTCTTTCTTTCTTTCTTTCTTTCTTTCTTTCTTTCTTTCTTTCTTTCTTTCTTTCTTTCTTTCTTTCTTTCTTTCTTTCTTTCTTTCTTTCTTTCTTTCTTTCTTTCTTTCTTTCTTTCTTTCTTTCTTTCTTTCTTTCTTTCTCATGCGCAATGCTCCCTAATAACTGTTTCCTTTTTAGATGCGAAGTATCTCTTGCTCGGGGGTATGTAACGCAGCGTGGTAATCCGCACGCGGCGTAGTAGTCCGCACTCACACTACGCATGCGCGACTCTCCTCCTCCC
The DNA here is from genome assembly GCF_013339695.2 of Rhipicephalus sanguineus. Lineage (NCBI taxonomy): Eukaryota > Metazoa > Arthropoda > Arachnida > Ixodida > Ixodidae > Rhipicephalus > Rhipicephalus sanguineus. The sequence continues at coordinate 207,272,181 of NC_051178.1, read as the reverse complement.
CTCTCTCCAACAGCTGCGCGTTACTTTTTCCACTTCTCTACCAGCACCTGCTTGCGCTTCTCCTGCGTTCTCGCTTCTGCTCTCACGGCGCATACGCTACTCTCCTCCTCTAGTCTCCTCTCCTTCAAGTGGTAGAGCGCTGCGCGCATTCAGTCCAGCGCTTGCCTCGGTTGGCTCCCCTGAAATGCGGGCTCGACATGCCGAAATTCTCTCCTGCGCAGCGCCGCGATGAGGGCCAGCGCATGCGCGTCCCCTCCCCATCTCTCTCCTCTCCTACGCTGCCTCTCTCTCGCGTGCCTGTCGACCGCGTTCCCCGCGCATCCTGCCGCGCGGATCGCAGCTGGACGCCCCCCTCCTTCTCTCCTTTCAACTGGTTTCTCCCGCCGCGATCGCGCGCTCCTCATCGCTCTGAGGACCGGTTCTGTGTGGCCCGCGGAGCGCAAATATCGTCTCCGCGGCGCGGCTGCACCGAGCTGCGTCGATTGCGGTGCGGCGGAAACAGTGAACCATCTGTTCTGTGAGTGCCCTGCACTTGACGACGCACGGAAGCGTCTCGTCTCGGAGTACCGCCTCGTCGGACTGCCCTGCGCGACCCTGCAGGACTTCCTACATCCCACCGGCTACGAGGATCGCCGTTGTGCTGCCCTTAAGGCCCTAGTCCACTTCCTTGAGGACACGAACCTGATCGAGCGTGTTTTCTGGCCGCTCGATACGGTGAACTAGCACCTCTCCTCCTGCCTCTTCGCGAGCTACAACCTTTCTAATTTTTTAATTTATCTTTTTTTTCTTCCTTTTTCTTTTCCCCTTTATCCTATTTTCTTCTTTACCCCTCACTCACTCTTTCATTCCCATCCCCCGTGAGTGTTTCGGTTAAAGTGTCCTCATTGAGAGACAGTTATCATGCACTTCTCCCCCTCTTTCCTACGGTCTTCCTACTTTCCATTTAAAAAAATAAAGAATCACTCACACGCCCTGTGAGAATTAACGGCCAGGCTAGAGGAAAGACACGACGCGCGTAGTGCTCCTCTTCGCGTTCCACGACGCGAGGTCGGTAGCATGCCCAGCGAACGCCAACGGAACGCGATCTTGCAAGTGCTCCGGCTTCGCATCGCCTCATGGTCCCCTTTAGCGGGAGATGGTGTAATTTTTTAATTTATATTTGAAAAACATGAGGCTTAATTTTCTTGACGATGCTACTCCGTGCCGGGGATAGGACCGTCACCCACGTGCTTAGCAGCGAAACACTTCAGCTGACAGAGACAACAGCGACTGTCATGCGTTCATATCCAGGCAACAGTGAGGTGTGGCAACGTGAAATTACCTCGATAAAAGATCAGATTGCCATATCAGAAACGGCTGATCACCGAGAAGCCTACGATCGAGACAGAGTAACAATTATCGGAAAACGGCGCATACAGCTACGCACGGGACCGGTGCACCTTCGAGGGCCACATTTCCCTACGCTCGAAGGCGCCGAGTTTTCCACTTACGACGCAGTCACCGAAACCTGTGAGTCATGAAAGCTTCGCTTAAGAATACTGAAGGGTGCCGCTTCTTTTAGCGATCGATTATGAGTCTAGAAGGGCTTTCTTCGTAATGCCTCGATGGCAGCCACACGAGCTGCTGTGCAACGATAGCAATGTGGGCATCGCTGACAACGCTCATGCATATTATGCGCATGGAGACAGCAGCTGGCGTCAGAGGTCGTTGCAAAGGTTTCTTCGTAAGGATATTGCCTTTCCTCAGCGTTGTCAAAACGAAGAGCAACTTTCAGGGCTGCATTATTGAAAATTCAGCAAAGCGGCTGTTGTTGATGTCTCTCGAAGAGTGGCCTCGTGCGGGCATAAGTATATGCGTGCGTGCGTGCGTGCATCTGCTTATAAAGATGCAAGGTTGGCTTGATTTGCAGAAGAGGAGGAGGAGGATGGGGCAGCTAAGGACTAATGCTTGAACAAGTATGTGCTTAATGTACTTGTAACTATACACACGTACGTGTGCTTGAAAATGAAGATTTCGCCAAGGGCTTTGCACAAAAACGATTAATCATACAAAGAAAAAATTCATAGTAAAGGATAAAGAAGCGAACTTTTATACGAGATGGTGCACAGTGAGGAGGAAGAGGAGAAGGAGGAGAGGAAAAGACTCAACTTCTGCAGCCCTAGTTGGGAGCACGGCTCAGCGCCTGCAGGGGAATCGGGAGAGGGCAATAAGGATGTGAAGAGGAGAGGAGAAAGAGATGAGAAACATAGATGAGAAATTCGAGCTGAGGCACAAGCCTCTTTGAAGAACAGCAAGCTCCGGTCCCCCTAATCTCCCTCTTCAGCGGATGTCTTGCTCGCAGGTTGGATAAACGAAGCGCGCAGATGTACTATAGCTGCGTGTCCGGAATGATGCGTCCCAGACGCCGTAGATCGTGTTTTCCATCTTCAGCCGTTACAAGCGTAGCTTGGGTGCGGCACCGTAGGTTTCCGTGAAATATCACCGTGGCTAGCATCTTCAGCCGCTGTGCGTGCTTTGGAATAGTGATCAACTCCTCCTCGTGAACCGTGCCGAAACGTAAAAGCACAGCAGCAAAAAAATATCGTGAGAATAAAACTCTGTATGCGTACGTGTTTTGATTCCAGGTTACACACCACCAAGCAGGAGGAGGAAAAATGGAAAATAAAGGCAGGGAGATCAACCGGACGCGCGTCCGATTTACTACTCTACGATGGGGAAGGGATTAAAGTGTCTAAAAGCGAGAAAAAAGAGGGATGGAAATGCTATCAGTGTTGAACATATACGGCTGTCTATTGACGCCTACAATCAATCACTGGGATTTTGCAGTTTTAAAAACAGCAGAAATACCCGCGTCGCTTCTCAGGCATAATCTAAGCATCTACTAGTAAGGAAAATCAAGCTAGTTGATATATGGTTGCATTGTAGAATAGCGCAAAAAGACAGGGACGCAGGCTAGACATACAATGCAGCCTGGGTTTCCTACTTTTCGCGCTATTCTAAAATAGCATCCAAGGATATCTCGCTCAGAAAATAGTCTATAGTCCCGTTTCTCTAATACACTTCGAAGAACAATGCGTTTGAAGATGAAGCGATTACCAAAACAGAATATGAAGCAAAATTCTTGCAGTACCCCCAGCAGATGGTATCTTGAAATCCGTCCAGACGTTGCTTCATTATTTGAACTCGAACAATCAACGTCCGGTGTGCCCAAGCCTCGTATATTGATGTCCACGTTCATTTTAATCTTTCTGAACCTATTAGTACAGAAATGCTTCAGCTCGTATGAAATATTGTCACTCAGATAAAAATATTGGCTCAAATATTCGTACTATCTTTAAAGCAGCTTGATCTACAATTCAATAAACGAAACTGACGTAGAGCGTTGGAAATTGACATCTGCCCCCCCAAAAATTTCTGGCTACACTACTGCACGATATTATACTTATATGATAGAGCACGCAAATAAAAGAGCTCTTTTCTACCTTAAACTTCTTGAATAATTCCTACTGCGCGTACGAAAACATTTTTTAACGTTGCTGCAAACTGATACTAATAAAAGAGATATCTAAACATAACACGCCTAAGGCTGTTCAAATTATGATTTCTTGTCGCGCTTCGGATTACGAAACGAGGACGAGACAGGGACTTCAGGACAGGCAGTTGCGCACCGCCTGTCCTGTAGTCCCTGTCTCGTCGTCGTCTCCTAATGCGAAGCGGAACAAGAAATCGTGAACCAACTAGCCCAATTCTTCGCTATGTTGAAATTAGTTCAAGAGCCTCCACAACAGCATCCCTCGTAAACCACAGCGCAATAATAATTGTTGGCTTTTTACGCCCCAAAACCACGAGGACGCCGTAGCGGAGGGCTCGGGAAATTTCGACCACCTGGGCTTCTTCAAGGTGCAGCTAAATTTAATTACACAGGTCTCCAGGATTTTCGCCTCCATCGGAAATGCGGCCGCCGCAGCCGGGATTCGATCCCGGACCACTGAACAGTACCAGCACGTGTCATCCCACGATTTAGTTCATTTTAAAAACTTGCGCTTTATGTCAACGCTAACTTAATACCACGTCTAAAATGTTCTCAAATGCTCTCTCGCATTACGGCCAAATGTTTTTCGTCCGTTTTCCCCTTATTATAGCAAAGCCTTTGTTTTTCTTTTCCTCCTAGAGCAAGCCTATAACATGAATCGCTTCCACTGTTGACAACCAGCCCAAAACAACTCTCAATGGTGAGCTGTCAATGCGGCAAACTACCAGCCTCGCCAGACACTCGCCGCTGTCACTAGAAACTGCACTGATTGCTCAGTGCATGAGTGTACTGAATTACAGCTCGAAAAGTGGGTGTTCAAAATCGCGTACACTGTACTAGAATATATAGTTAAAAGAAAGAGCGCGGAGAAATGAGATACTGTACAGCGAGAATCTCTGCAGGTAACCGTGTTTCGGAAGTTTTGTTCCTCACAGCTCCTGGCTCCATTGCACCATAATTATTTCTGAGAAAGCCATTCGACTGCAGTAGAGTACGCAGAACGTAAACACTGCCGTTTTCGTACCAGTTATCAATATTTCCAGAACCAGGAAGCGGTGCCGATTCGTTCAAATACAACCTGCATTTTCATTGTTAGAAAACTTTTCGTAAAGTACTTGCTCAGAAGAGACTTTTTTTTTTCATACACACTAAACACTCATTACTTTTTTGCCCTACTTTCACACATGTTCTCTAAAAACGCACCTGTCTAGGTCTGGCATTAATCAAGCAAAAAATCAAGGAGACTGTCAATGAAACGAATCTTCAGCAGTCTTCCTTGCATAGGAGCTTCCGTCTTCCGTGTAGAAAGGCCTCATGTTAAAGGGACAGGTCGTGCAAACACGGACACAAGAGAGAAGTCAAGAAACCATAAACGCCGACTAACAACTGAAAAGGCGCACAACACCCTGTCTCTTTAACATGAATACTTACCAACCAGCTCAGCTCTCTGTTGTTTCAGAAAGGCCTCGGGCCATGTATACGTATTGGAAAATGCTCTCGCATTTCTTATTCACTTTGTGCAGTGTAGCGGAAGTGACTGCATCACTAAAGGCAGTGTTTCACCGAATCTCATTCGACAGCTTCTTCCCAAAGAGAAGAGAGAAATAAAGAACAAGTGGTTAAGAAAAAGATCCCCGAAAGCTGTATCCAATAACGCCCTTACGACGCGGAAGCTTCAGCTGTGAAGCGAGACAAGCAAGAAAGGAGACTTTATCACAGGAAGAAAAGTTAGTGAAACTTTACTTCAAACCTTGACTTCCTTAGCAAAGTTTAACCTAAGCAGTGACAGCCTTTAGAGCGAAAATGGAGAATTAAAGTAACGAGTTTGAAAAGACATGAGTCCCGGTGCCACAATCAATGGAACTTTGCAGATTTTGTATCCAGTCTAGTTTGCCTAAATCAACGAGCAGGTGAGCTCGTTATTCCGTTTGGCAAGCTAAACTTTCTGTCATTCTAAGATGTGGTGTTTTTTGTGGCCAAGTGTCACGATATCAGGTTACGGGGGTGTTGCAAACATCGGAAGACATCAGACGTGCCCGTTCACGCATACATCACTTCTTCCTAAACGGATATTTTTGCATTCACTGTTTTATACCTACACCTTTAGTGGGAAAACTGGTTTGGCGGTGAAATTGCATTTGTAGGAAGAAAAGGGGATATTTTTAGGGAGTATCTCCTTGTAGACGGTTGCCGGAACAAAAATGTTGCGCACATAATTTTTATCGCATCGCCATTGAAATAGTTTCTTTCTTTTCAGCAGTGGTGAACCGAAAAAATCTACGATCAAAGCGCATTTGTATTCCCCGTGTAATTTTCCACATTCTAAGTTGAAAACAAAAATAATTGGGCGTAGCGGGTGTTGTTTTTGTTGTTGTTGTTGCTGAGTAACTTTATTTAGGTCCACAGAAGACGCAGGGCAGACCCCACGCCACCCAGCTAGTCCCACGTAGGGACCGCCAAACCGAGCTTGACTGAGTAGCGGGTGTTTTTTTTTTTCTTTAATGTGATAGCGTTAAAGAGCTCGTTTCGCAGAAATTCCGGTATTGGCGTCGTTGGTCGTGAGCGAAAAATCGGCGTCGTCCGTTAGCGAAAATTCGAAATAGATGAAAATAAATAAATAAATAAATAAATAAATAAATAAATAAATAAATAAATAAATAAATAAATAAATAAATAAATAAAAATCTTCGGTTAGAGTAGGAACCTAACCCAGGACTTCTGCGTGGGAAGTAGGTGTTCTGTCAAAGCCACGCAAGTGCGTGAAACTGTTCCGAAAAAAAAAAAAAAAACACTGTATGAATGTCATGTAGTGCGAGATGTGTCCTTAACGCACGTAATATTGCGTGGTACAATAGAATCGCACCAGGCGTGAAAACATGTGAATGGCGCAACGAGTGGTTGCTTTAAAGGCCCACAATTTACAAAGCGCACGGGCATAATTAATCACCATTACCAGCAACAGCATCAACCAAGTGTGCAACAGCGCGAGTACGCATGTTGCCTTACGGACGCGTAGTGGGTATACTTCGCCAATCCACAAAAAAGGAAGAATTATGGCGTAGCGGGCCCTTCGCAACTGTGCTCGCCGTAAGCATTCTAGGATAGTTTGAAATGGCCAATGTTACGCTCACAGACGTTCCTTTCCTTCTCGGTGACCACCGAGATGCGAAGCCAGGCTGGCAATTGAGAGGGCGATGCGAACGGGGCCCGATCACGCAATCGCGTTTTACTCTTGAAGGCGAAGCTCAAGCGTCCTACAAGTTTGTGGTTTTGTTTACGTAATTAAGTAAATAATGAGTCCTTGGGCTACGTCACGTCCTATTTGCTCACGTCTTTTCTGTTACGATTCCTTTTGGAACATCATGCGTCATCACCGCGGACGTAAGTTCTGATTTTACGCAAATGGCTTCTCCGCGCAAGTAAAACAAATGTGAGGATCATTTTCACTGCTCGTCATTCTTACATTCGTACAGATATATATGGTTGTACACATGGCGATGAAGTATTCGTAGCCAGTATCTCCAATATCAAGATAAACGAATCACCCAGTCCCCTCTAATGGAGGTTCCGATGATAAAGTTGCAGCAAGCAAGGCTGGTATTAGCCAGCACAACTTCCTTTCTACGGGATTATATATTATAGGACACAGACTAGGGCTGAACTGCAGAATAAATGTTTTAAGCTAGCGCCGTCAGCCATGTAATAGTTGAACTTCGAAGCAGGACTGCGTGTGTTACGATCTCTTAGGAAACGACGAACAGACTGAAAAGGTAGGTATATTGAAACTCACCTTGTCCTCAGAAGTTAGGCAGCTCTGATCGCCACAAAATGGCTGCACATTTCGCCTACAATACAGCCTTGACCATGTAGTTAGCTGTTAAGAAAAATGCCTCATTTTGTGGCTCTGTAGGGCAAGAGACGGAAAATATACCGCTCCTCGGGTCACCAACAACTGACGCACGCACAGGAATAATAATCACAGCATAGTTTAGGACTAACTTCTGTAAACCCCATTTAGACGCACCCTCACCATAACAGGCTCGCGAATATACGTTCATGCAGTAGGTTCTCTAAAATAATTATAGCGGCAAATAGAGGAGTAAGAAAATGAACTTCAGAGAGTTTGCAAACGGCATGAAGGCGTATACTGACACAACTGCGTACGTGCGAGATTTTAATAATATAATAATATCCGGGGTTTCACATGCCAAAAGCACGATAAGAATACGAGGCGCGCCGTAATGGAGGGTTCCGGAAATTCGATCATCTGGTGTTGTGCACTGACATCGCACAGTACACAGGCCTCCAGCATTTCGCCTCCATTGAAATCCGGGATTGAACCCGTGACCTTTGGGCTAGCAGCCGAGTACCGTAACCGTTACACCACCGCGGCGGACTCATGCACTACTCTTCTACTCCTCCTTCATTTCTGGCACCTAGAGTTCTCTTAGGTTTCACTATGAAGAGATGCTGCACCACAACCCACTCAAGATTGTTACTAGTGACCAAATGTAAATAGTGACAGCGCAAGCTTTGTATCTGCGTCTTCACCAAGTGGTTTGAGCACCACACCTTGACACAAGTGCTTCATATTGTCACGTTGTTGTGACGGGAAGAAGGCTTCAGTAAGACTGCTGAATACGGGACTCTCTATTGCGCAAAACTGTGCCCAAAAAATGAGAACTCAAGTACAAGCAATGCACGCGGTACATTGATAGCGGCCAGTAGTCGCCGACCGTCGGTAGTCTGATCGCCGGCGCGGAAAGCGTCATCTTTTATACGCGAATGATCGAAAGTTCCAGCGTTATCCCTGGCGCTCGCGTTAGCTCCAGAATAAACTCGGCTACTCGTGTCGTCCGTGCAATCTTATCTGAATAGTCTAAAACAACCGACAAGTTAGTCAAACATTGTGGCGGGGCCTGCATTGAGCGGTGGTAACAGCTTTTGTGGGTGAAACTCGATCACACCAAAAAGAAAGGGATAAGCGCGCATGGCAACATGAAAAATGTAGTGGATGCGCACCGCTCTGCTTCAAAGGCGACAGGCGATTTTCCTTTTTTTGTGTAAGGTGAAGATCGCAGCCGCGCACGCTTTGCTGTCACCTTAATAATTCTAATCTGTAGATTCACCACGAAGAAGGACGAATGGGCCGCTAATCTAAAACAGTGATTCCTGTTTCCAGCAAGCTTTTCCCTAACTTGAGTTCGACGCATAGCAACACAGGGTGGCAGCTGGTGAATCCGCGCAAGCCAGGCAAAAAAGCACCAGCGCGCATTTGAATACGAGTTCACGAGCCTGCTCAAGGATGCAGAAGGGCTGCGTGTTCGGCTAACATGTGCCGCATCCTTCTTTGTCTTATTTCACATCCCGCGCACGCACGTGCCGTTGCCGTGTTATGCATCGGGCCGTTTCTTTAAAAAATGATGGCGGCACGCATACTCGTCGATAAACTCGTCCGCGTTCTCTTTGTTTCCAGCCGCGATCGATGGTCCTCGGCAGAGATTCCATTTTCCCGTAATTTATCTTTGCTTTCATTTATACAGATGACATGTGAGGGAGCATCATTGAGGTTGCTCCATTAAAAACAATTTACGCAAGGTTCTCAGATACCGGCACAACTGCTGAGTTGCCACGCATTCTGAGCCGGCATCTAACTTGATGCCAAATGATGCCTGCTAACTTCTGCAGTATATAGAATTCACCACTTGCTTTATGTATTACAATAGCAACTCCGTTAGCGGAAAAGGCGCGATGCACTTCTTCTGGATGCGCTTCCTTAAATGGAAGTGCACCTTACATGTTGTTTACATATTTCGCTAGTTTCGACGTAGTCTAAATTAGTGAACGCAAAACTAAACGAAAGCACAATTTTTCCGATACAGTGAACTGCATGGTTGGAATATAGTATACGTAAAGTGATGCATCAGTCACATGGTGTGTATGAAATTCTGCGCAACTAACAGCCATGTCTTAAATTGCGCTTAGCCGTCGCGGTCGTACAGTGGTTATGGTGTGCGGCTGCTGACCTGAAGGTCGCGTGTTCGGTATCTATCTATCTATCTATCTATCTATCTATCTATCTATCTATCTATCTATCTATCTATCTATCTATCTATCTATCTATCTATCTATCTATCTATCTATCTATCTATCTATCTATCTATCTATCTCTATCTATCTATCTATCTATCTATCTATCTATCTATCTATCTATCTATCTATCTATCTATCTATCTATCTATCTATCTATCTATCTATCTATCTATCTATCTATCTATCTATCTATCTATCTATCTATCTATCTATCTATCTATCTATCTATCTATCTATCTATCTATCTATCTATCTATCTATCTATCTATCTATCTATCTATCTATCTATCTAAATTATTTTATGTATTTTTGCAGGGTGTCCAGGGCACATTCGTGTTTTCATCGTCGCCGCCACTTCTGCAATCACACGCAGATATCGGAATGAAAACAACCGTTGTTTGGACTACGGCGAGAACAGAGTGCAACGCTTTGAAGGCTTTCCACGAGTGTGGCCTGAAGGGCTGTTCGCTAAACCCACTTAGCCTTAATCTCGGCGATCGAGATACCCGGTCACAACACCAGGCTCCCACCTGCTTGCTATGTTTTCGCCTACGTAATACCGAGACACTAATCTGGCGCAATGTCAACGAGAAGATTACGTGGATTCTCTGTATGCGCGCCAAAGGCTGTGAATTTGTGGCTATGGCGGTGTTCTCGGGAGATCGAGGTCAGTCGTTTCATTGGCGGCCGCATCTGACGGGGGCGGCTTACTTGTTTACCGAGTTTAATGTCAAGATTATTCCTGAACCTTCCTCCCGACACTATCTTTTACTGCGCGTCTCATAGTTCGTGTGTTACATTAGAACGTTTAACCCTATCAGTTACTAGTATTATTATCATATTCGTATAACTCTCGTGATTGTGATATTTATTTATATTAGTATTTGAGGAAACATTGCCCTTTTTGGCTGGGCTGGGGAACAACTATGTTGATTGACCTGCCACGGTAATTACTGGTTATGGTTCTCGAATGCTGACCCGAAGGTCGCGGGATCGAATCCCGGCCGCGGCGGCCGCATTTTGATGGTGGCGAAATGCTCGAGGCCCGTGCACTTAAAGGTGCACGGGTCTCGGTGCACGTTAAAGAACAGCAGATCGTCAAGATTTCCGGAGCCTTGGATGATATCGTGTTTTTGGGATGTAAAACACCAACAATTATCAATTATCATTAACTCTGTTCATTCAAGTACGAGACGACGGATTAACTAGACACGGACCTTCAAAATCATTTTCCCAGGCAACGAGCGAAAATCGACAACGCTGTATCCATAAATATCGCCTCACATGTAAACAATGCCAGGCGCGAAGCAGCATTTCACGACCGCGAAAAAAATCATTCGTTTTCGTTGAGAAGACGCCCACCATTATCTGCCAACCATGGTCGAAATTGCGAAATATTTAATACAGGCACAGATTTTCCTGACGGGCTTCCCGTATGCGCAGATATTTTTTGCGTAAAACGTGATGCTGCCGCTAAATTAATAGAACGCGCGCTGGTACACCTTCGACAGGTTCTGTATCACGCAAGCATGGATGTCGGTTGAGTTTCGCGCTGAGTAAACAAGTGAGGGAAACGCATGCCTGCTCAGTCGCAATTACGTGTGCACTTTTCGGGATAACAACGGCGGTATCATCGGACATATACCGAGTTTTGTTCAATGCAATGTTCCCAAAATGCGCTTCCCTCGATGAAATTCATTATGATTCAGATATCTTGGTATGCATTAGGGGTGAGTGAATAGTAAACTTGAGGTTCGAAGCGAACTCGAGGCAAATAGCGATTTGGTCGAATGATTTGGAATCGAATAGTTCGAACAGTAATCACATAATATAAAAAATGACCATTTTTGTCATCCATTTTTGACTTCCACAACATTTTTAAAATTGAATCTAGGCGTGTGTGGATGTAACTTTTTTGGTTTGAAGTGAAGTGGAAGCAATTTTGAATAGTAGAAAGATTTGAACAGCAGTAGGGTGCAAGTTATCAGCGGTGAAATACGTTATGCTTTAAAATTTACTAAACGCACATACGCCCGTGTAAAATCCCTTTAAAGTTAATAAACAATTAATAGAGGTGAATGTAATATGTACTTTTAACCTCGTAGTATAGCTTCGTGGTTGTGCGGATTTCTCTTGGATAGGTGGTTTCACGGCATGGCACTCCTACGGTGCCATGAAACCATCTTTACAAGGGGGTTTACATGCGGTCAAATATACGTCCATTCGTTAATTTCGAATGGGTCGAAATTTCATATAATTTAAATTTGTGTCGAAGTGAATTAGAATACTTTAATATTCGTTCGAATATTCGGAGCACTCGAATGTTCGTCTATGCCTAGTATGCTTACAACAATGACAACAACCCGACGTGGTAGCTTAGTACGCAAGGTGTGGCGCTACTATGCACGAGCGCGGTCTCGATTCCCAGCCGTGGCAGCCACATTTCGATGGTGGCGAAATGCCAAGGACATGAATGTGCTTAGAATTAGGTGCACGTTAAAGAACCCCAGGTGGCCGAAATTAACCCGGTGCCCCACACTACGGTGTGCATCATAATCATATCGTGGCTCTGTCACGTAAGCCCCAGCAATTATTATTACAATGACGACACTCTCGTTTTGCTTGCTATCTACACATCAATGTTTTACGTCACGCGACGGAGAAACAGCTCGACGACAGAGCAAATAACTGAAGAAGTTAATGTGCATGCGCAGGTAAACAGGAAAGTGATGATTGTGAAAAGTACGATATACTTGACGAATCAGGACTGATGCGGCTCCCTTAAATTTATACACGATGTAGGAGTTTCTCGATGACTTGCGGAAAGGACTTCGAGTGTTTACCAACAAAGAACGCAAAACGACTAGGTTGATCACGAAACAAGCTGTTATTCGTGTGACCTGTGCGAGTCAAGCTCTGGGAAGATTCGTGTGTCAAAAGAAGCACGCGCCTCTCGGTTACCTGCGCACGAGTGCACCTTGGAGCAATTGTGACCTGCTTGGTCGCAATAGCTAGGGCGGACCCTGATTTGCGGAGAAATTCAGACACATAGACTGGTACGTGCCGATCGCATCATCTGCGGTCGTATAAGGGGATCTCGGGGACAGTTAGGCAGTAAACCCGGGAAGCGGAGGCTATAAATTGTCCAGTCGTGGCAGGGTCGGCAACAGAGGCGAGGTCGATAAAAGGCCTGCCAGGATGCGTGGCCTGCCAAGGTGCACAGCGGAACTGCGCGACGTGCTTACGTCTGCTTCAGCAGATGCGAGAAATCGCTAAATAATATCCAGGTACGTCACTTCAAGTGACTATCAGCATATAGATGTCTTCGCAGTTGCCCTCATTATAATTCCACGTTTTCGACATGGACAACATGTGTAACTTGAAAGTTGGTTGGTTGGTTCTTGAGGTTTAACGTGTCAAAGCGACTCGGACTGAGAGACGCCGTAGTGGACGGCTCAGGATAATTTTGACCACCTGGAGTTTCTTTAACGTGCACTTACATCGCACAGTACACGAGCCTTTAGCATTTCGCATCCTTCGAAATGCGACCGCTGCGACCGGGATCGAACCCATATCTTTCGGGTCAGTAGCCGAACACCGTAACTATTGGTTCACCGCTGCGGAAGATATAACTTAAAAGTATATTTAGAAATAAAGCCGTAAGAATGCAGATCGCACTTGCGATGTGTTGCCGAGTGTTATCGTGGCGGAAATGAAGTAGTCGAGATGTTGAGCATCAAGGATTGCTAATATTGCGTCTATATTTCTTAGTACCAGTAACATTGAAGTAGAATAACGCAAATTTGATATGGTGTAAGCTGCTCGTGAGTCGTGACACTGATGTATGGGTTGTGATGACGTCAAAACATGAAACTGGCATGGTTGGAGTTGAAGCCAGCTTATTATAGTTAAAAGCATCGGCAGCTTACTGCCACTCATAACTTTGCTTACTATTATTTTGTATTCTTCCACATTTATTTTCCCACACGAGTGTTGCTATGTGAAACTTAATTTTAAAATTAAACCCGCAAGGGATCTGTAGGAAAAAAGACTCAATATTGAAGAATTTGTTGCGTCGAAAGTTTGTGGGCTTTTACAGGAACAGTTTACCAGAAAGACACTGACACAATCGAAAGAAGAACTGAGAAGTGTGTCGTCGTCCTATAATTCTGTTAGGTCATCAAAAGAGAAAATGAATGAAAAAATTATACGCAGCCTCAACTGACTTAACTTCGCGAAGGCTGATTAAACAGCGGAGCTGGTGGCATCAGTTTTAGCTTGGCCGTTGCCGAACATTCCAGGACGAATGCGAGGCGATGCGAACATTACAGAACGAATGCGAGACCCTTTGCTTTTCCATGCTGGTTATCAGCTGGTCCTCCTCTCCACACCACCTGCCTCGCTTCCACTATAGCTTCGCCTTTGCTCTTTTCCTCTCTACCCAACTTCACCCACTCCATGTCGCTACCCTTTCTCTACCAGGCTCAACTCGCTACATTAGGATTCCTCCTCACCTACTTAGCTTTACTCATGCTCCCCTCTCCTCAGGCCTCGCTCTCGCAGCTGGGCTTGAAAGTGAGAACGACGGGTCTCCAGGGATTTACCTCGGCCTTGACCAGCTCCGCCGCTAATATCAACGGCGTAACGAGATGAATAGCCGCGCTTCTTTGTGTACGGTTTACTTTCGCTCACTCGCCCGAATAGCGGCATTCACTCGTGGGAGTGCTCCGCCGAAAGCCCTGCCGATTGTGCAAGCCTGGACATCAATTATTACCACCACTAATGGTTTGGAAACTTCTCATATGAATGATAACGAGGCCGTGGTTAAGAGAAGCAAATGAGCGACTGCATAGTTTATCTGCTTGGAATGCTGATGACATCTTAGTTGGGACCAAACTTCGCAATTTTTCAACATTTAATGGGAATGTAAACGAAGTTTCCACTGGGCCTCGGCCAGCCCGCGTTAATGAGAAACGAATAAAGTTGGAGAAGAAAGAATGACTTTTTTGTAAGCAACGACGTTTTGAAGATATTGAATTACAGAAAAAAAAGTTGTTTTACTGAGCACTGTTTTACTTATGTTTGATGCACTGCTAGACGTTGCACACTCCTACGCATTGAAGTTAGGTTAACAGTCGCACTCGTGGGTAAGCACGTTCGGAAATGAGTGTCACTACACCGTTCGCTATGTCAGCCTGCATATGAGACGGACGGGGAGATGCGCGCGCTCAAAGTAACTCGGAACTTGTCGGTTTGACAGAGGCACGAAATGCCAGGAGCAAAAACGAGGACTGGACTTCCGAGAATAATGCGTTTGCGTTCTGTTACTTTCTATGAAGGAGCAAGCCAGTGCATCAACTTATAAGCAGTTGCGTGAAAAAAATTGGGTATCGCGGGATCACCAAAAAATAGAATGCTTTTTTTTTTCTGCATAGCTACACAGAGCAATACAGGGGCGTAGCCAGAAATTTGTTTTGGAGTTGGGAGCGGAGAAAGGAGGGGGGGGGGGGGGGTCTGCGGATGTGTGCGCTTTCTTTCTGAGAAATCCGTATGGATTTCCTTGTGGTTTCGCGCTACAAACGGCTGGCTGTCAGTTGCCCTTTCTCAACTCTTCCGCCACCGTCCTGGCACGCTGACGTCCACAGGAGCACGACACATTCAATACATCGCATTTTTTTTAAATTGAAATGATGAAATAGGAGAGGTTGGTGCCATTATAGTGGCACCGGCTACTCCTTCTCGCTTAGAAGACAAAACACGTGGTAACAAAAATATTAAGACACAAAATGCAATACAGTAGAACACATAGGAAAATACGCACAACCGAACATCACATGACAGTTCATATACGTCTAATAGGTTCATATGTACACTAGTGTTGTATAACCAGTTCAAATGGGAAAAGTCAGTTCACGTGTATACATTCAAACTCAAATATTCTGTATTGCTTGACATACACAGGAAAACACACTGATACAAATGATTACACATGAAATCAAACGCAATATCACAAACATAACACAATTCCTTCAGTATGAAGGGGAAGTCGACATCGTGTGCAGTAGGTCAATATTTCCATAAAATATTAGATTATTCAAGAAACTTCTTGAAGGCGACAAGCGCTCTTTTCTGAAGACTTGCCGTTGGCCATGGACCTAGTATTTTCTTCAATGTGAAAGGCCTTCTATCTAAAAGTAGCAGACTTGCTCGTAATACTTTTCGTTGTGGTTCATATTTTTTGCACTCGGTAAGTAGATGATATACATCTTCGTCAGGGTGGCCGCAGGAACATTCTGTGCTAGACGCACGTTTTATCCTGTGTAGGAATACATCGCATTGTTCGAGCGTGCGCCATTGAGCCGTACCATTCGATTTCAGTTGACATACTCAGGCTGCAAATAAAAGAAATATCATTTACGGCATCGACTGGCTTCCACACTTTTGCTCGTGACTGCAGGCACGTAGAATTGCCACGAAAAATAGCCGGCACCCGCAAAGAGCAGAACATCGTATACGCTAGAGGTGGTATATACACCAAAATCATCCTAGTACAGAAAGGATCGAAGTAGCTATGATGGAATAGAAAATAGAATTGAAAATGGAGAGGAAGGCGATAAAAGACAGGTGATCGCAAGAAATGCAAACGTGCAAATTAAAAAAAAAAAAGGAACAGAGGAACTAGAGAAACGGTGGTGAAGTGTATTACTTCACTGTCGCACTCCACTCTCGTTTTAAATGCGAAGCATTTCTTAGCGAACCCAAGGCACTTCGATCGTTTCTATCTATCTATCTATCTATCTATCTATCTATCTATCTATCTATCTATCTATCTATCTATCTATCTATCTATCTATCTATCTATCTATCTATCTATCTATCTATCTATCTATCTATCTATCTATCTATCTATCTATCTATCTATCCGCCTACGACTGGGTGCTCTCATAATCGCCTCCTTAACATGGTGTAGACCAAAATTGGCATGAGAGGGTAAGATGATTTGACGAATACGACTGTCTGGTCATGACATGAATAACGTGAAAATCCTGTCGCGTACGTCGTCGAACCCTTTCCTCCAGACACGTGTGGCACATATTTGTTTGCCCTGGGCCACGATGTACGGGTATGACCACAGGTGATTGACAGTCTATATCATTCCAGCAACGGCGAGAACAGACATTGGTCATTTAAATTCAACAGCGTTGAAAAACCGACATCGGCAGTGTTGATTCGACAAATGCAAAGAATAAAAATTAAGATCGCAGCAGGAATCGAACCCAAGCATTCTGCGTGGCAGTCATGTATTTTGCCACAGAGCCACGCCAGGTCTAGCAACTTCTTTGGAAAAACGCCCTATGCAGACGTAATGTCTGTGCAACGTCAATTGTGGCTGTGGTGCTGGCTATCTAATTTTATAACAAAGCACTCCTACGATCTACTACTACGATACAGGCGTCATGCCTGGTTACCGTCAAGTGTGGTTCCAGTGTTGCCTTCGGTTTTCTAGCAGTTGAACAAACATGACACTTGTATTCCTATGATTCAGCAAGCTATATTAGAGCGTTGCCCGACCCCGGAGGAATACGCTAACAAAAGTTACATATGATATTCATATCGTCGCACTGTAAAGTGCACTTCGTTTCGGCAATACTGACATATGTGCCCTAACGTGAGTGCTGACGTTACGTCTCACCTATGTTAACCTTTAAGCCCCAGTGTTGTCGACGTTCCTGGTAAGCCCACGATGTGCACATAACTACTGCTCTTACAAAAACACGTCGATACACTTCGTAACACTTGGCTCAGAGCCAAAAAATGCAGCCTAGAACTACTCGCTGACTGCTTCGCATGAAACCGATTCCCACAAGGCGTGGGATCTGCCGAATTTTTTTGCCTTGGCTTTCTACGACTGATTCAGCAAGAACGACATGCAGTAAGACGTGACAGCACTCCCGTAGGAAATTTGTAGTTAACAAGGTTAACGTCGCAAAGAATTAAAGAACAAAAAAAAAGGACTAAAAGTTCAGGCTTCCTGAAACGACGTCAGGTACGGTAAGCAAACATGAACTCCTGGACATTACTGCTTTTCTACCATTCTACAGAAATAACAAGGCACGTGCGCAAGATTCCGCTTACCTTCATTCACATCTCTCGCACCGCTTCTTCTTTATTTTTTTTGTCGAAAAAGGCATGCTAAGTATTTCTGGTACGAGGAAAACTGATACGTGCTTGCAAACATGAGGGCTTATTTGTTCATTATCTCGTTAACTTCTCTTAGTTCCTCCACGTGGCATCCACAATGAAAGCTTTAAAGGCGAAATGAAAGACTGGAAAACGAGAACCGTCTCAAGGAACGCGGAAGCGAAAAAGTGACTGCATTCCCGTTTCGATCGAAAGCGCGTCCTACGAAAACACCGCGCAAACGGATCTCATTCCCATTCAGCTTAAGGAAATCGAATGTTCACATTTACTCGCGTCGCTGGTCGGAATTGATTTTTCTGAAAGCTTTTGAAAGGTGCTAAAAAATCTCATTCACAAGCACCAGAGGCATCTGTTATTTTCTTTTTTAAGGCGAAAGTCTTAGGTGCCTCACCGAACACGAAAATTGACCGGCCTCGCGCGTCGGCATCTCCCGTCGGCGTCCACGCGAGTGATGCAAGAAATCATCACGTGATGATGTCCCCATGTGACGTCATCATGAGGTCACATATCTCCAAAGTTTGTGACGTCATCACATGCATCTTAGCTTGGATAACGGTGGGCCCGGCACGGAGGCAGCGCAAAACAAGGTGACATGCCTCCGACCCTGGACCCTAATGTGCAAAACCACATGAGGTGTAGAAAGCTTTCGTAGAGTGGCGGCGCAGGAACAACACATCGACTGAGAAGAAAAATAAGATGCCTCTCGCCTTCCAGCCGTCTTAGGTGCGTGCATAAGGGACCCTTTTGCGTATTCGCTCACTCTAAGACTAGCTGAAAAGTTTAAGACGGCGTAGCCTGCCAGTTATGTTTTTCCTTGTTAGTTTTCTCCTTGATGTGGATTGAAGTCCCGTCAAGGAGATGATCGACGTCGATGAAGCAGGAGGCAGGTTGGAGGTAATGAAAACTTGAAGGTATATTGCAGCGAAATATTTACAGTCATATGTACATCTTGCCGAAGCACACTGATGATAACATAGACATCAACAGCGTCTTACTCTGCTACTTAACTTTTCTTAAGTTAGAGCCTAGAACACTGTTACTACATACGAAGAACCGAGTCTCACTGTTCGACCACCAAGTGGTTACGGCCCAGACAAAAGTTGCATCGTACGGAGTCTTACTGATCGATCAGTTAGGTGATTACAGCCTAGACTGCAGGGAAACGAATTCCGTCCAGTCTTAAGTACCTTGCGGTAAACAAAGAAAAGGGGAGGTGGCCACTGGTAGTCCGCCTCGACATTCCCTTATCCAATCCGTTCATCTTCAGATTAAGCCACTCCCTACTGGACTGTCCCTAATCTCGACAGCAGTGTATTTACAGTGCAGACATGCGTTTTGGCACTCTTTCCCATCATGGCTCTCCCTCTTTTTATCCCACGCTCTCAGGGATTCTCACGGTCGAAACACCTGTATCTTAGCCCTGGAGCATTCACGCCATTTCCCATACTCATCGAGTTGAACCCGCGGTGCCAGTCGTTAAACGGTTCCGGGAAAGAAAAGGCGTATGCGTGTCCCTGCCTCCCACGCATTGGGACCGTGCATTGTGCATCGGCGCGCCGCAAGCGCATGCCGGTCGTTGTTGGGGTCACGCATACTGTCGCGTTGGGCGACGGCATAGAGCAGGGGATGTCCTCCTCATTTTCCCACACGTTCGGGCTGCCGACCTCTGAGAACGGTCGCTTGACCGCAACCCCTGCTGGCCATCGCGGTAGACGAGCTGCTCAAAGGAAGCCGTTTGCTTTCTATTGATAATTGCACAGCCAAAGACCAGGCAGGGGGAGAGCCGAGAAAGAAGCTTTGTACGACGTACAGTGCCGCGCCGTCCCGTCCGCACGATCGACTTATGAGCGGCGAAACCTAACACGTCCCCCCTAAAGAGTACGCTGGGCTATTTTACGCTCAGTGATACGATAAATCACTGCCGCGATTAGGTCGCTGGACTTTGTAACCATACAACAGTCTACACAAACATCAAACACAATTGTAAGACAACAAGATAAGAGAATACAAGAAATGTAAACAAGTACATGCTAAACATTCAAGCACACCATTGCTGCTTCAAGCAGTATGATCACTAGTGTCTGTTTCTTGAATTGACAATCACACAGTCCACAATATACAGCAGCAAGTGGGCAGGAACATTCACGTCCCCCCCCCCCCCCCAGTTGGCATGGCTCTGTTATTCTGATGGCTTCCATAAACTATTCTGGAGCCTTGATAATGCAACAGCATTACCGTTACATACGCCCTTCCGATGTTGTACCGACACATGATATCGCTGTAACGCCAGCGTCCATCTTGTCAATTTCGCCCCGTGCGGAGTCGAAGTTGTGAGGTACGACAGCGGATTGTGGTCGGAAACGATGTTTACTATGGCACCGAAAAGCCAGTAGTCAAACTTCTTTAAGGCCCATATGATTGCGAACGCTTCCCTCTCAATAGTCGACCAGCGCATCTGGGTCGGTGAGAAGCGGTGGCTTGCAAAGGCGATAGGCTTCTCTTGCCCCTCGGCTGACATTTGCGCCAAACATGCTCCCGCCGCCGTAGCTGATGCGTCTGTGAAAAGCCAGTAGGGCTGAGATGGCTCTGGAGTGTTAAGCGCCACGGCCTCGCACAAAGATTGTTTGAGAATCTCAAATGCCGCCTGGGCTTCCTCCGGCCAGGGTATCTTATTAGGTACCGCTTTCTTTGTTAACAGCGTGAGCGGGCTCGTCACCTCTGCGTATCCTCGGACGTACTCGCGATAGTAGCCGCAAAGTCCTAACAGGCTGCGTAGTTCCTTTTTGGTGCGCGGTGGTACCAGGTTCTTAATCGCTGCTATTTTTTCAGGGTCTGGTGCATGTGTCCCTGAACCGACAATGTGCCCCAGGTAATGTATGTGGGATTGCGCAACCTGACACTTCTCCGGACTGGCTTTCAGTCCCGCCTTATCTAAGGCGGGACTGAAAGGCGGGGGACTGATCTACCGTGGGGTAGATCAACTTCGAAGTCAAAAGTTCGTCAACTTGCCGGCTGACTTCCTTCTTTAATAGTTCCGGCACCCGATAAGGAAACACCTTTTTTGGCTGGTGGCCCGGTTCTATTTCTATCTTATGTTCGTCTACCTTCGCTATACCCGGGGTGCCGTCAAAGAGTGTGTAATGTCTTTGGAACACCGCCTGTACTTCCGCCTGCGCGTCAGCATCAAGATGAGCAACCTTCTCGCTCGTTAGCACTAGCTCTTCCCGCTTTATAGTGGTTGGTTGTGGAGCACATTCCACCTCCCCAAAATCATGGTCCTCATCGAAGACGACCCCAATATGACTGACCCTTGCACAGTAAGGTCGAATGTTGTTGGCGTGGACACTTTTCACCTTTCCCTCAGATGTTTCAATGCGGTAAGAATGTTCGCGCTCACGTCCAACCACATCTTACAATTCCGATCCCTGTCGAAAACCACAACTTCGTCGCCAGCGTTAAAAGCTTTGAGCCTGGTGCTGCGATTATACGCACTGGCGTAACTCTCCTGATGAGTTGCACTCATTAGCTCAGCAATATTAGCGGCAGTCTCGAGCTGCTCCTTAAGTTGCTGTAAATACTTAGCGGGGTTTTCTCTCAATGTTGCGGGCACCGGCATTTCTCCCGTCCATGTCCTCTGTAGTATTAGAAGCGGTCCCGTGGGATTCCTTCCATAGAATAGACGAAACGGAGCTACTGCGGTTACCTCATGGGGAACTTCCCGATAAGCCCATAAAACCATTGGGATCAGTTTGTCCCAATTCTTGGAGTCTCTCTGAATGACATGATACAGCATGTTTTTCAGTACTCGGTTCCACCTCTCTACAACTCCATTACTCTCTGGGTGTTCTGGGGTTGAGAATCTTGGTGTGCAGCCTAATTTCTCCAGCATCGTTTGCGTGAGCTGAGATTTAAAATTAGTGCCTTGATCGGAGCAGATCATCTCCGGAACGCCTGTGCGACTGAAGATCTCAATCAGTGCATCACAAGTCGCCTTAGCTGTCAAAGAGCGCAGTGGGACCACCTCTGGCCACCTCGTGTAAAGGTCCACTAAGCACAGCGCGTACTTATGTCCTCTCGCTGACGGTGTGTCCAGGGGTCCGATCACATCTACGTTGACAACTTGGAAAGGGTGTTCGGGTCTAGTGAGCGGAGTTATAGGCACCCTATCCGTGCGACGCCTGTCTGAACGAATTTGACATTCATGGCACGAACGACAATGCTCTAATATCTCCTTCGCCATACCCGGCCAAAAGAAGTTATACCTAATGCGAGCTTTTGTTTTGTTTGGCCCTAGATGTCCACCACATAGTGACTCATGGGCTAAGTGCATTACCTCAGTACGCTTATCTTTGGGGACAACTAGCTGACTCACTCGAGTGCCTGCTATTGAGTCGCAGTGGTATAATAGTCCGTCTGAAATGAACATGCCGGATTTCCCACTACGAGCATCATCCCAACATTTTTTTAGCGTAGTGTCACCCAACTGCACTTTGCGGAACTCTTCTCTTTGGCCTAACGACGCCTCCCTTTCTTCATCAATTTGCGCATCTTCCCCGGAAACGTCTTTTTCCTCCAAGGTAAGATTGCAGGCCACTACTTTTGGTTTCTCTACTGCTTGTTCTGCCTCATGAGCAGGCTCTGCCGGTGCTCGACAGGGTGCCAGAGGGCTGCTGGCCTTCAACAAAAGTTTCCAATCTTCCTCGGTCAACAGACAATCTGTGCCCTCGACGAGCTCATCAGTTAACGCGCAGAGTAGGTCGACGCTCTGAGGTTGCGTCACCACTCGTGGGCTATTTAATTTGACCGGCAACGTAGCTAGCCTTGCCTCGATAGTTTTACCAAAAGCAGACACCAATCTTACCGTGCCAGACGGCTCTACTAAACTTCGCGGAAGCAGACTCTCCCGAATGACAGTTATCTCACTCCCTGCATCCAAAATCGCATCTGCGGATACGTCTGCACATGATACAGGAATTAACTGCAGTTTATTTGTGCCTTCACCCTCGTGTTTCAGAGACTTCACCTTTGCGCTAAGGACTCCATCAGGTATTTCAATTTCCGAATCGTCGGCTAATATTACCTTTTGTACCTTCCGCTTTGGCTCGGTAGCCTTCTTGGCGTTGCTCTCCTTATCACTAGCCTTCGGGCACTCTTTAGCGAAATGGCCTGTGCCGTGACATAAGTGGCATTTCAAAGCCCCTTTCTCAACTCGTGTCGCCGGCTTCTGCCCCATTTCTACACTTGGTTGCTTTGAAGCACGCCCTTTCCCTTTCGCTTGTTCGAAAGTTTGGAGCACTTTAGCGATCTCAGTTGGCCTAAGCCATCCCTCGCCTTC
The DNA here is from genome assembly GCF_013339695.2 of Rhipicephalus sanguineus. Classification (NCBI taxonomy): domain Eukaryota; kingdom Metazoa; phylum Arthropoda; class Arachnida; order Ixodida; family Ixodidae; genus Rhipicephalus; species Rhipicephalus sanguineus. The sequence goes on along the minus strand of NC_051178.1, from coordinate 207,249,019 downwards.
CCTTAATCTCACATACTCCAGACCCTCCGTACTTAGTCCCGATTTTATACGGTCAGCAACCATGAGTTCTGCCATCACTTCTACCGTGTCGGCCTCTCTCACTTCGAGGTAGTAGGAGAAATACGTTTTCACCCGTGACGCGAACTGCGCCCACGTCTCTTCCTTCCGCTTTACTGCTCGTTCAAACCTCTGCAGATACTCTGCCGGAGAAAGCTTCAGTTCCGTCAGTACTGCTGCTTTAACTGCCTCGTAATCTGCACTCTCTTCAGGGTTGAGGTTACGCAGTAGGTAACGAACTCGTTCAGTTAGTGCTGGTATAACCAAATGCACGCGACTCTCATACGGTACTTGGTAAGTAGCAAACAGTTTTTCTACTTCCTCAAACCATAATGGCACATCCGCGTCACTCGGCAGGCGGAACCCTTTCAGCACTTTTGCACATTGCCGGATAGAGTCAAAACCCAGTCGCCTATGATCACCCGTCCTCGACCCATGGTTGGACAACGTGTCATTGAGACGGTCAGCGTTCAATCTATTCTGAACTAGCCTTTCGTACTCAATTTGAAGATTGAGCCTTTGAATTTCAAGTTCGAGCATTCTCGTATCCCTTGAATTCAGCAAAACCTGAGATGCCTGCTGCATCGATTGCCTCATCTGACTTATCAGAATTTAGAATACCATCACTTGATGGCTCTCGCCTCCGATCCATATCCGCTACACTCGAACCCTCATCTCCATTAGACTCCATTGTTTCAGCACCCCCGCGTGTTCTCACCATGTGCTCTACACACAAACTGCCATGCCAACTTGAGAAAGACGCAAGAAATCCTGCTCACCCTTTGCTGAATGCTCTGTCGTTCCTGGATCTCCTCCACGGCGCCGGAGTTGACTGCTGTGGGATCGTCTCGACGTTGCCGCTGGTGGCTGTTGGATGCCTTGCCCCTCGGGTCTTCTCAGCGCTGGTCCAGTGTATGGTGCTGTAGAGCTCGCCGAATCCTGTCAGACTGCGCCAGTTATGTTTTTCCTTGTTCGTTTTCTCCTTGATGTGGATTGAAGTCCCGTCAAGGAGATGATCGACGTCGATGAAGCAGGAGGCAGATTGGAGGCAATAAAAACTTGAAGGTATATTGTAGCGAAATATTTACAGTCATATGTACATCTTGCCGAAGCACACTGATGATAACATAGACATCAACAGCGTCTTACTCTTCTACTTAACTTTTCTTAAGTTAGAGCCTAGAACACTGTTACTACATACGAAGAACCGAGTCTCACTGTTCGACCACCAAGTGGTTACGGTCCAGACAAAAGTTGCATCGTACGGAGTCTTACTGATCGATCAGTTAGGTGATTACAGCCTAGACTGCAGGGAAACGAATTCCGTCCAGTCTTAAGTACCTTGCGGTAAACAAAGAAAAGGGGAGGTGGCCACTGGTAGTCCGCCTCGACATTCCCTTATCCAATCCGTTCATCTTCAGATTAAGCCACTCCCTACTGGGCTGCCCCTAATCTCGACCGCAGTGTCTTTACAGTGCAGACAGGCGTTTTGGCACTCTTTCCCATCATGGCTCTCCCTCTCCTTATCCCACGCCCTCAGGGATTCTCACGGTCGAAACACCTGTATCTTAGCCCTGGTGCATTCACGCCATTTCCCATACTCATCGAGTTGAACCCGCGGTGCCAGTCGTTAAACGGTTCCGGGAAAGAAAAGGCGTATGCGTGTCCCTGCCTCCCACGCATTGGGACCGTGCATTGTGCATCGGCGCGCCGCAAGAGCATGCCGGTCGTTGTTGGGGTCACGCATACTGTCGCGTTGGGCGACGGCATAGAGCAGGGGATGTCCTCATTTTACCACACGTTCGGGCTGCCGACCTCTGAGAACGGTCGCTTGACCGCAACCCCTGCTGGCCATCGCGGTAGATGAGCTGCTCAAAGGAAGCCGTTTGCTTTCTATTGATAATTGCAGAGCCAAAGACCAGGCAGGGGGAGAGCCGAGAAAGAAGCTTTGTACGACGTACAGTGCCGCGCCGTCCCGTCCGCACGATCGACTTATGAGCGGCGAAACCTAACACTGCCATTCAACTTGGTTTTGGATGTTGTCGTAGCATTATATTTGTCCCACCTCCTTAGCGCTCTTTTTCTGAAAATATATATCCAAACAGCTCAACCTTAACCTCGCCTTCAGCACTTCTACTGAGTTAATGAAGGCGGGCCACAAACATGTTTATTCTGAACCCTGCGTCAGTAAATAAATAAAAATAAGCATTGCAGCTAAATGCAAAAAAAGAAAAGCGAGCTAGGGCTTGGTTGCTGTTGACACACGCGGAGTCCCGGGATTAAAAAGGCTCAGATATTCTTAATGCACGGTCACCTGCTCTGATTATGCAAATCAGTGAGCTTCATTACTAATAGAGCTGACTATTTAGCATAAACGCACGTATTTGGACGGGGTTGGTCATCACTAGAACAGGAAAAAGCTTCCCGTTTGAAACAACACTAAGGCTATGCACGTAGCAAGAAAGCGACGAGCCATTATTACGTCCTAGTTTCCATGTACGCTCCTCAGTTAATTTTTAACAACCAGTTTAAGTTCAAGCGCAACAGCGCTTCAGTAACAGCGCAAGTAACAGTAACAGCGCAACACGAGAGGGGACAGAAGAGAAACAGAGCGCTGATTTCCAACATCTTTTTATTTTATTTTCAGAAAGCTTCACTACGCAGTTTTTTAATAGACTTTTTATAAAGATCCTATGACATTCAGGCTCCTGTCGTTTAAGTTCATGAACTCTGCGGTATTGGAGCGGCTCAGAGCTATCCGTCGCCGTGCCGAACGACGCTATAGGCGCACAAAATCCATTTACGACTTGAGGGAGGCAAGACGTCTGTATCGCGCGTCTTGTAGAAAGCGTCTGCACACGGTGGCGGACACAAGAACACTGGTTTATTGATAGCAAAAGGAACGCTTGCGTACAGCGTTGCCAGGCGTTGCTCTGTTGGTTGTACCCAGTGTTGCCTTGTTGATCGCCCGTTACATCCTCCTTTCTTTGAAGGCGAATCACACAAAAAACACTGAAAATACAGAAGACATTTAACGCCGGTCGGTAACTGTCCTCTCTCCTAGGCTGTTTCACTCTGCTGGAATCCGTGAGTGTAGGCCAGGCGAGGTGGTGGTCTTTGTGGTCTGGTGGATCGTCGGTAGAAATCGTCACTGTTCGGTAAGCCTGATGTGCCGGCTGGCGGTCGGTCGTGCGTAGCCTGCGGAGGTTCTGGCCCGTGCAGTATGGCTCCACTTGTAGATGAATCGGAGGTGTCGTCGCTGTCGTCGGCGTTGTAATGGGATAATCGACAGAACGCTTCTGGCGTTTTGCGGAGGTGTTGTCTATTTCGACGGAAAACCCGGCCGTCTTCTGTCAGAACGGTGTACGACCTTGGCGCCACGAGATCTTGGACTTGTGCTTTTATTTCCCATCTACCATCATTGAGAACGCGGACGACGTCTCCCTTCTGTAATAGAGCAAGTGACCTTCTTGGGGTCTTTGTTTGCACATGTTTTCGCACGGGCCTTGGGGGTGACACTGAGAAATCTGGAAGCAGCGTTCTGAGACTTCGTCCCATCAGCAGCTCTGCTGGCGACCGGCCATCCTCAAGAGGACACACCCTGTAGTTCAGAAGGCCTAAATAGAAATCCTCTTTACTCCTCTCCGTCTTGTCCAGAATCCGCTTGACCACTTGGACGCCCTTCTCGGCGAGTCCATTGGATCTGGGAAAATGCGGACTTGAAATTGTATGTTTGAAGTCATATCGAGCCGCAAAATCTTTGAACTCTTTTGACGCGAACTGAGGGCCGCCATCACTACAAACTTCTAATGGTAACCCGTGCCTTGCAAAGATCTGACGTAGTTTCTGAATGACAGCTGTTGCTGAGGTCTCCTTTAGCTGTTCGACTTCAGGAAAATTAGAGTAGGCGTCGTAGACAACCAAGAAATTCTTTCCAGCATGCTGGAAAAGATCTGCACCAACTCTAGCCCACGGCAAGTCAGGGACGGCGCGCTGAAGAAGGGGCTCGTCAGGTTGCCGATAAGCAAACTTCTTACAGACGTCACACCTGTCAATAAAATGGGCAATATCTGCTGCCATTCCTGGCCAATACATCAACTTACGGGCCCTCGATTTGCATTTCCCTAACCCGAGATGCCCTTGGTGCACTCGTCTCAGCATCTCCGTTCGCATGCTTGCAGGTACCACTACTTTGGTTCCCTTCAGCAGTATTCCGTTGACTACAGTAAGCTCTGCTGTGGAGGACTTTAGCTCACCCTCTACTGAGATTGACGACCGCAATCTCGAAATGACATCTTGCAGCGTTTCATCACTGGCCGTTGCTGCCTGCAGACGGGAGAGGGTGGCTGGACCCACACTTGAAGTAAGGACGCCAACAGCATGAATTTCAACATCTGTTGTGCCCTTGCCTGGGTGTTCCTGGGCTGGGATTCTTGACAAGGTGTCAGCAACAACTAATTTGCTGCCTGGAACATACTGCAAATCAAATTCATATTTCAGCAGCCGAAGAAATAGCCGCTGCAGACGCGGTGGCATGTCACCTATTTCTTTCTTTGAAATCGCCAACAATGGACTGTGGTCAGTTTCGATAGCAATATGTCTTCCAGTGACATAATCGTTAAACTTTTCACAGCCGAATGTTATGCCTAATGCCTCTTTTTCTATTTGAGCATACCTTCGCTCGGTTTCTGTGAGTGCTCGCGACGCGTATCCGACGGGACGCCAATCGCGTCCATGTTGTTGGAAAAGGACCGCTCCGAGTGCAAACGCAGACGCGTCCGTCGACAGTTTCGTGGGAAGCTCGGAATTAAAAACAGCCAAGACTGGCGCTTTCGTCAGCATCATCTTGAGTTGTTCCCACTCACGCTCGTGAACCTGCGTCCACTCGAAAATTGTATCGTTCCTGATTAGGCTGCGCAAGGCCTCAGTGTGGGCTGACAACAGTGGCAAGTACTTTCCAAAATAGTTAACTGCTCCAAGGAAGCGCTGGACGTCTTTCTTGGTCTTTGGCGCAGGTTGGTTTAAGATGCACTTTATCAGGTCGGGATTAGGCTCAATACCTTTGGAGCTAATTTTATCGCCCAAGAAGGTGATTTCAGTTTGTCCGAAAATGCACTTTTCCGCATTCAAGGTAAGGCCCTCAGCCTGTGCCCTTGCTAGCGCTTTGTGCAGGCGTTCATCGTGTTCCTTTTTGCTAGAACCCCACACAAGCACGTCGTCAATGTACACACGCGTTCCTGGGAGGTCATCGAATATCTGGCTCATGGTACGCTGGAAAACTTCGGGTGCAGATGAAATACCGAACGGTAATCGGAGATACCGATAACGACCGAACGGGGAGCTGAATGTGCAGATTTCTGAAGTCTTTCTATCTAAAGGAATTTGATGAAAACCGCTGTTTGCATCAAGTCTGCTGAAAAAACTTTGCTTGCCCTAGCTCACCCTCGATTTCTTCCCGGCATGGCAACTGAAAGTGTTCTCTTTTCACTGCCCTGTTAATTGCCCGCGGGTCCATGCAAACTCTTAAGTCTCCATTTTTCTTCCTCACGATAACCAAGGGGCTTACCCAGTCCGACGGCTCTTCCACTTTCTCAATGATGTTCGCGGCACACATCCGGTCGAGCTCTTTCTTGAGTGGCTTTCTGAGTGCGTAAGGCACGCGCCGGGTTGGCTGTACTACGGGGACAGCGTCCTCTCGAAGCACCATTTTGTACTCGTGCCGCGTCCTTCCAATGCCGGTGAATAGTCTTGGATATGTCCGCTTTAGGCTTGCGTAACCGTCGCTGTTGTCCACCGCGTTGACTCTGTTGACCAGACCAAGTTGCTCACTAGCCTTGAGGCCCAAAATTGCTTGCTTCTTCTTTACTACGAAGAACTCCAGCAGAACGTGTCGCTTGTCTAACTGCACGGCGAGGCGAACCTTTCCACAGTGTGGTATTTCACCACCCCCATAATGACGCAAGGTGCTCCTCGTGGGGTACGGCTGCTGTTTAGTACCGAGCCTGTTGAACAGCGAACGCGGCAGCAAGTTGGCCTGCGCTCCGGTGTCGACCTTCAGCTGCACCTGCTTTCCTTCAATGTTCGTTGTTACAACCCAATCGCGACTTTCGTGTCCACGCTTGCTTTCCGTTGACCTGATCTCCAGAACGTCGAAGTCACCGTCACTCTCCACTCCGTTGACCACGTCATCAACAGCTGCTCGGTTGCTCGTACAGCAGGCGGCGAAGTGATTAGGCTTCATGCAGTTGTTGCATATTTTGCCGTACGCCGGACACTTTCTTGGCGCGTGTGACAAGTTGCAGTACCGGCATTTTTTCGTACCTTCTTAAGTGGCGTTCTTGAAACAGGTTCAATCTTGTTTTCCTCAGCCCACGCTTTATTTTGCGATTCAGCAAGTTCCTCAGCCTTGCAGTATTCCACTGCTGTGACGAGGGTCAGGTCCTTCTTGCGAAGAAGTTTTTCACGCAGGGAAGCGCTAGAAATGCCATACACGATTTGGTCCCTCAGCATGGAGTCTCGTAAATCACCAAAGTTGCACGTTCTTGCTTTGAGCTGCAAATCCCGAAAGAACTGTTCGAATGGCTCTCCGTGTGCCTGACGACGCGAGCGAAACACGTAGCGTTCGTAAGTCTCATTACACTTGGGCAAGCAGTAGGCTTCAAACGCTTTAACCAAAGCGTCGTAGTCTTTAGCTTCCTCCGGCGTCAGGTTCAGGGTATTGAACACATCAATTGCGTCTTGCCCGGCGACGTGCAAAAAAATTGCAGCTTTCTGCTCCTTACTGCGTGGTTTGATGGGCTCCGTAGCTATCAGGTACAGCTCGATGCGTTGCTTGAATGTCTGCCAGGACGCCGCTGCGTTGTCGCCTAATTGCAGTGGCTCGGGCGGGCGTAGTTCAGTCATCGTGGCGTCCCACTTCTGACACCATGTATCGCGCGTCTTGTAGAAAGCGTCTGCACACGGTGGTGGACACAAGAACACTGGTTTATTGATAGCAAAAGGAACGCTTGCGTACAGCGTTGCCAGGCGTTGCTCTGTTGGTTGTACCCAGTGTTGCCTTGTTGATCGCCCGTTACAACAGGTCCGTTCGATTCACCTGCACCATTTGGAACCGGTTCACGGCGGTGCACGAGAAGTTCAGAAATTGTTCAGCAGGAGTTCAGTGGTGCGCGCACGGTGCTTCACTAGAAACGAATTACGAGGTGCCGACATGGTGCAGACCTTATTTTTGTTCGCTTAATTTACATCGTCCACGTAACGTTGACAGGTGGCAAATCGCACATGGAAAGTCTATGAAGCGCAAACGCTTTGGCAAAACACGTCTCACGTTAATAAGGTGGGTACAGCGCCTACGTCCGAATGCTGCGTCGTCTGCTCAGCTGCTAGTGCGCACGCAAGACTGCACCAAGCCGGCACCGTCAGCATAGAGGGTGCAGGAAAATCGTGAACCAGTGCTGCACCACTCCTGCACCTTTTGAAACGAATGGCGTGGTTCAGAGGCCGCCATTGCTGCACTGCTGAAACGAATGGAAAGGTGCAGCACCTCGTGAACTGGTTCCGGTGGTGCAGGCGAATCGAACGGACCTAACGTCTGCAGAAGAAGATTCAGCGTCGAATCAACTCACTCCAGTCTTTTAGGTGGAAATCTTTGTGCGAGTCGCTTGATCCACACAAGCCTCTACCGCAAATATGGAGGATTGTTCGCGGCCTACGAACATTGCCGAACCAACATCGCCCCTTCAAATGCCTTGCTCTCCACCAAGGCCGCCAGGAAATTGAAGTCGCAGAAAATTTCTGCGTGAAGGTTGCCGGTCAGGTGTCCGCGTCCACCACGCGTTACCTAGGAAGCGCGCCAGGTTCAAAATCTCGAGAATGGACAATCTGTTCTCTCTAGAGGAACTTCAGGCAGCATTGACTGCATGCAAGCGACCTTCATCACCTGGATCTGATGGGGTCACCTATCTGGCACTTTGCAACCTCGGTCAAGCAGCTCGGCGTGCCCTTCTGGCCGTATACAATGACTCATGGTGCAACGGACTTGTCCCTTCTTCGTGGAAATCCAGCCGCCTCGTTCCTCTGCTTAAGCCAGGTAAATCTCTAGACTTGACCTCATATCGCCCCATCGCACTTGCCAGCTGTTTTGGAAAAGTGATGGAGAGGATGGTATTGACTCGCCTAGAGTGGTACCTGGAGCACTATAAGATATACCCTGAGGTTATGACCGGCTTTCGGCGTGGACGGTCGTCCATGGATAATGTTATCGACCTGGTTTCGTCGGTGCAACAGCAAAAGAACTTAAAAAGATTATCTGCGGCGATGTTCTTGGACGTGAAAGGCGCATACGACAAGGTATCGCATGAAGCCATTCTGGATGTCTTGGGAAGTATTGAACTGGGGGGGGGGGGTTACCCATGAATTGACAGCTATTTGAAGGCCAGGACCTTCTTCGTACAGACTGAAGATGGTCCAACCGCGCACCATTACACCTGTCGCGGCGTGCCTCAAGGTGGAGTTTTGAGCCCCACACTTTTTAACTTAGCTTTTCTCGGCCTGGTTGACGCACTGCCACGGTCTGTTCATCTATCAATATATGCAGATGACATTTGCATCTGGGCTTCGGGGGTGACGCGTCTCCACGTACGTGCCAGGCTTCAGAGAGCGGCTACACTGACGTCAAAGTACCTTCAAGGACGGGGGCTGGAGCTGTCATCAGAGAAGTGCTCGCTTGTTGCCTTCACGCGGAAGGCGATGGGCCCGTATGTAATTAAAATCAACGGCCATGCCATCACTTATGAGAAGACCCACCGATTTCTGGGGGTCATAATCGATCGCGACCTGTCCTGGAGCCCTCACATCGCCTACATGAAGAAGAAACTGACCATGATCACCCACGTCTTAAGGTTTCTTGCTGGAAAATCGTGGGGTGCATCTGTGCGAGCGATGCTTCAACTTTACACCGTTCTGTTCCTCGGTTTCATGCGCTGCAGCCTACCTGTGCTTTGTAATACCCGAAGAACGAACGCACGTGTCCTCCAGTCGCTTCAAGCTCAAGCACTGAAAATATGCCTTGGCCTTCCGAGATGCACATCTACAGCAGCGACGGTCGTCATCGCGCGTGACCATCCAATCGCTACATACATACGCATCGATGCTTTGAGAATGCACATCAGGCATTTCGCTCGGATTCCATCGCACCACCTCGCCTCACTTCCTACATCTAGACCGCACGCTGCGTTCAGCGGTACTGTAGCATCACATCGAGAAGTGATTCCCTCGACCTTCACGTATGCAGAAAGACCGCCGTTACCATTGTGGTGCCTACACCCATTCGAAGCCCTACTCACCATTCCCGGAATCCAAAAGAAGAAACAGTCGTCATATTTAGCCCTACAACAAGCCACACTACTCACTACTGTACCTGCATGAGAAACACAGCAGACGCCTTCACATTTACACGGACGGTTCTGTCTCTTCTGCATGCTCAGCAGGGGCAGTGTTTATTGCCGCGAAGTCAATCACCATAAAATTCAAAACATCGTATTTGACATCATCAACGGCCGCAAAACTCGCCGCCACCCGTGCAGCACTAGAATTTGTAATTGAAGAACCTTCGCAAGCTTGGTCCATCTTCTCTGACTCCAATGCAGTTTTCAATGTCTTATGTCGCTATTTCGTTATGGACCTAGTTATGTTTTTCTTTTGTTCGTTTTCTCCTTGATGTGGGTTGAAGTCCCGTCAAGGAGATGATCGACGTCGATGAAGCAGGAGGCAGGTTGGAGGCAATAAAAACTTGAAGGTATATTGTAGCGAAATATTTACAGTCATATGTACATCTTGCCGAAGCACACTGATGATAACATAGACATCAACAGCATCTTACTCTTCTACTTAACTTTTCTTAAGTTAGAGCCTAGAACACTGTTACTACATACGAAGAACCGAGTCTCACTGTTAGACCACCGAGTGGTTACGGCCCAGACAAAAGTTGCATCGTACGGAGTCTTACTGATCGATCAGTTAGGTGATTACAGCCTAGACTGAAGGGAAACGAATTCCGTCCAGTCGTAAGTACCTTGCGGTAAACAAAGAAAAGGGGAGGTGGCCACTGGTGGTCCGCCTCGGCATTCCCTTATCCAATCCGTTTATCCTCAGATTAAGCCACTCCCTACCGGGCTGTCCTTAATCTCGACAGCAGTGTCATTACAGTGCAGACAGGCGTTTTTGGCACTCTTTCCCATCATGGCTCTCCCTCTCCTTATCCCACGCTCTCAGGGATTCTCACGGTCGAAATACATCTGTATCTTAGACCTGGTGCATTCACGCCATTTTCCCATACGCATCGAGTTGAACTCGCGGCGCCAGTCGTTAAATGGTTCTGGGAAAGAAAAGGCGTTTGCGTGACCCTGCCTCCCACGCATTCGACCTTGCATTGTTGCGAAAGCACATGTCGGTCGTTGCTGGGGTCACGCATACTGTCGCCTCGAGCGACGGCATAGAGCGGGGGATGTCCTCCTCATTTTCCCACACATTCGGGCCGCCGACCTCTGAGAACGGTCGCTTGACCGCAACCCATGCTGGCCATCGGGGTAGACAAGCTTGCTCAAAGGAAGCCGTTTGCTTTCTCTTGATAATTGCACAGCGGAAGACCAGGCAGGGGGAGAGCCGAGAAAGAAGCTTTGTACGATGTACCGTGCCGCGCCATCCCGTCAGCACGATCGACTTATGAGCGGCCAAGACCTAACAGACCTAATGAGCAGTTAGTCGCTGCTATAAGGCTCCTTCACCACCATGCAATCGAGAAACAACACAACATAGCGTACCAGTGGATACCGGCTCATTGTGGTATATACGGTAACGACCGTGTGGATGAGGCCGCCCGATCTGCACATGACAGTTACCACTACGCAGATGTACCCTTCTCCAGAACCGACGCAGCTACAAGACTTCGTTCGCTGGTACGTGAACTCACACTTGCCCAGTGGAACTCGGCGGAATTCACCAATGCTCGTCTACACAGCTTGGATCCCAATCTCCAGCTCCGTCTTCCGTCAGGAATATCGCGAGCTGAGGAGACGCTTCTGTGCCGCCTGTGGCTTGTGGTGGCCTCCACGAATGCCTACTCCTGTCTGATTGGAATGGCCAACAACTCTACATGTAATTACTGCAGCTGCGAAGAAACGATCTCCCATCTTCTGTGTGGGTGTCCCCGTTTCAGTGCGCCAAGACAAGAACTTTCCAATGCGCTAGATAAACTTGACAGTCGCCCTTTGTCGGAACAAAGGGTTTTTGGACCTTGGCCGAGTCCGTCGTCAGCACAGAAGGCTTTAAAAAAATTATTGCGCTTCTTGCGGACAACTGGTCGTAGAGACAGACTCTAAGCAGTGTCATATTTTCGTTTCCTTTTTTTTTCCTTTTCTTGCTCCCCTTTTTTTTGTTGTAGCATCTCTCTTCTATCATCTTTTATCCCCCTTACTCCTTACCCCAGCACAGGGTAGCCAGCCGGTCTAAGAACTGGCTAACCTTCTTGTCTTTCCGCTTGTTTTTTCCTACCTGCCTTCTTCTGCGTCGAAGTGGAAATACTTTTACGCAACTAAAATGACACTAAAGTTACTAATCAACAAATACTTGTTAATTAACCCATATGTACCCAGTGTCCTATATATAGGACGCTCCTTTGATGCACTCTAACATCGCTATTTATTTAGATGATGACTAGCGCCACCTACAGCCCATCAAGCAGGCTTTATTCTCAACGTGTGCAAGCCTAGCCATTGCTTGCTTTTCATGCCACGTGCCGACCGCTTTCTGCGGGCAAATGCGTGCGTTGTATGAAAGACGTTATGGAGAGGAAGAATTGAAATGTCGGCGTGCACGTGAAACGTTTCAAGGCTTACCACACCCGCACATAGCAACCCTAATCCACAGTGTCCTATATGTATAGGACAGCTTGAAAAACAGTGTTGCGTTTACCTGGCAGTAAAGAAAGAACTTGTGCTTTCTTTTGAGGGTAGAAGTACAATTTTTGTGAAAAAAAAATTTTGTCATTCTTTCTGAGTTTGGGCCTATATGGGTTAACTTTTAATTATTGACTTGAGTACCATTGTTTATATGGGAAAGTTGCAGACCAGCAAAATTTATAGCATACCTTGTTTGTAGAAATTACGAAAGTTGCATGTAATTTTAAATATTCATCATTGAATTTTAATGTCGACATCGAAACTGACCGCTTTCGGCGCGCAGGAAACGCACCCGCTCTGTTACGTCAGACCGGAACTACCCTTGATGAGGAAGGGACGAAACTTAAGCCAAGGTGCGTCGAAGCATAACCCGGTCTGGCAAAACAGCAAGTCGTCTGGAAAACACAAGTATACCGGTAATCTTTGAGTGCGATGTCTGATGCTCATTTTTTCAAAGCTGTAAAACAGACGTAAGAAACCCTTCCGCTTGACTACGAGAAGGAGAGCCGCAGTGGTTGCCCCTGTGTTTTATGCTGCACAGAGAAAGAAAATGTGGATATTGCGGTTTTCTTCCGCACAGCTCGAAAGAAACAGATAAGCACCAAACGTGGTACGCAAAGCTAAGGCGATCTGCTGGGGCAATAGAGATGACTTGCCGCTTTTCACGACAAGATACTATCGCGACGCTTCTTATTGCAGGACGCAATACCATCGCAAAATCGACAGACCCTCTCACTCGTGAAATAATGGAAGCCGAGCAAATTTCATGTCTAAAGGATAACTGAGTTATTACTCCCTCTGTTGCGCTAACTGATAAGGAAATCTCAGGCTGGCACCACGTTGGTTTTCTGTGTGGTGTCGCTGCATCCTGAGCACGGCTGTTGTGGTTCAGTGAGTTTATATACCTGCTGCTCAAAATTAAGGTTTTCTTAAAATTCAGCACTGGGACGTACGTGAAAACCACCTTTGCGGATAAGTTATGTTATCCAGGGGACATAAAGTGAGACAATAATTATTGCTGTCAGCAGGCTAAATAACTAAGAATGAATAACGAACTTTTTAGTGGCTGCAGTAAGCTGGCATGCTTGTATTGAAAAGTTAGAGGTAGTCGTACTTCAGCGCAGTTCCACTTAATAGTTCTTTTAGCATGGCCGTGCGCCGATATGCCCGGCTGCAAAGTTTAATTGCGGTTCGGATGTTTAGGCATACAAGACAGTGAGGACAGGCGCAAAGCTCCTCCCTGATGTACCGCGGCAGTTGCGTGCGGCGCTTAATTTGTCAACAGGTCGAAGGCATAGGCAAAGATGATAACGGTTACCCTTTACTACCGACTGGCCATAGCAAGGAATGACTGCTAGTCACATCAGAGAGGAATTGCGCCGATCCTCACCGCCTTGCATGCGTGAATGCAAACCACAATTAAACTCTGCAGCCGGATATCTTGGAGTACAGAAATGCTAGAAGAATTCTTCCAAGTGGAACTGCGTAGAAGTACGACTGTCTCCAACTTTTCCATGCAGACATGCCGCTTACTGCAGTCACTAAAAAGTTCATTGTTCAATCTTAGTTAATTGGGCGGCTGACAGCGATAATTATTGTCTCATTTTGTGTAACCACGGACACATAACTTATTTGCGAAGATGGTTTTCACGTACCCCAAAGTGCTGAATTTTAAGAAAACCATAGAGCTTAATTTTGAACACTCGGTATATGAAGGTTTCTGAAACGAAATACAGTGAAACCTCGGTGATACGAATCTCACAGGACCATCAAAAATATTCGTATAATCCGAAATTCGTATCACCAGAAAGCATGGAAAATTAGCACTCGACAAAAGAAAGCTGGCGTACATTTTCATTTATTGTTTTTCAGGGCCGCAGCAACGTCAGGAAGAACCCTGAATGATTGTCAGTTAAGTTTTTAGCTGTCGGCAATCATACCAGCACGCGTATATATACGGCCCGTACGCGCGTATTTAATTAATGAACCAGGTGCGTTGTGACACGCGACAGCAGTAGCCCCTTCCAAATTTTAGTATGCTTTTTTGCGTGACACCAAAGTACTGCAGAAAAAGTAACAAAAGAAGCGCTTTAACGCGATGGATCAAGGCCACAAAATTACAGAACCATGGTCCTGTGTTATGATTTTGTTATCGCGGAGGTTTTGGGGTTGCTTTTTGGGAGATTTACGGCCGTGCCCGCACAAGTGCGACCTCAATGGTCGCGCATGTTGACGTTGTGAGGCCTGACTGCTTCCACAAGACCGTCCTCGCCTTCTTTCGGTCCTCGTCCACCTTTCATAGGATGTCTGATGCACGAGGCAGGCACGTGTAAACACAGTACAACGAGAGCAGCCCGCGTCGACGCGTTAGAAAAAAAGAAGCATGGCGCTAATGTCCTCTGTAATCTAAACGCGAAGGCACATGGAGGCACTTAAGAGCCTCAAAGATTCGCGCACACAATCTAGGAGGCCGTGACGCGTCTCTGAAGGTTTATTCTAACCGCAAGAAAAGTTTTTCTTACACCGTAATTCTGACGATTTGGCGGTGCGGCGCGCATGCCCACGCATGCGTTTCCGCGCTCGCACGTGCTTGGCGCGTCTTCCGCGACAGCGCGGACAGCCCCCCTTCGTACCTGGGGTGGTAGCGTACGTTCGTATCAAACGTCGCTGGGTGAAAATCGGTTCGCAACAACCGTAATCCATTACAGTGCAGGCCAATGGGCCTGGGCCGGGACCAACAAAAAATTCGTATCACCCCGAAATTCGTATGAGCTGTGATCGTATCACCGAGGTTTCACTTAAACTGTTTGAAGTCCCCTAAGGTTTGCAGCAGGCAGGACGTAAAAACTTATCTTATTTTTGAAAATTTATACTCAACCAACGCCATCCTTTGTGTCCCCTTTCTGTTCTTGCGCTGTTACTGAATCTTAGGCATGTTCCACCAGCACGCCCATGCAGTCCTACCATGCAGTCCTACCATGCAGTCCTACCATGCAGTCCTATACGCGAGACAACGTGAAAGCAGATTCAGTGCGGGAGTTCATTACTTTGCTTAGGTCGTCAGCAACCGATTAGTTGTGTTTACTGGTCTGACAAAACCAATAAGCTAAATAGAGTCAGCATAGATTGTCAGTGAGCGTTCACCTGGCGGCTCAGTGCATGGCTCTCCGTATGGTAATGAACACGAGGTGAATTCAATTACTGGTGTTGGTTGTCGTGTTCTTAATAAACGAGAATGAATGCAAAACGCACGTTCATGTTTATGTATGGGTTCGTGTTAAAGAAACCCCGACGGACATATTGATCTGCACCACTGCAATGTGTAGAGAAAGCACGCGAGAAGCGTGGGCTCACCCCATCCCCAACCCAGCCAAGTAGGACTGGGAGGCGACCCTGCTCGGCTACCACAACTTACAGGCCAAATAAGCCTTAGTGGGGTGCGCCCGGGCGGCGGCAATTGCCACTGGAGTCCAGAACTAGGGACCTATCTGTGAGGACCAGTCCCTCAAGGGCTAGTCCCAGCATACCTCCTGTCTCTCCTATAGCCTAACAAATGTTTTTTACTACCAGAAGGCCCGCAATGTGACTGAAGGGCTTGGCCTGACAGTCCCAATGTTGGAGCTTCCCGCGTCAACCCAGGGTTGACCTTCAGGACCCAATGTAGTTCTTCATACCATACCATGCCATCACCATCATCCAAGTTTCGCATCTTTCTTCGCCTTTGGAGACACAAATGTGAAAAATTAATTAGGGATGATGCAACGGGCCAGAAATTTTCGAACGTAATGTTTCTTTAATGCGATGCACAGTCACGAGTCCGAATTCCGCAATTATGCGAACAATAATAATTTAGAGTTAATTTTCACTACTTACAGTACTTAACTAACTGTTCACAAATTTTATCAGCATGTGCGAGGCTACCACTAACAAAACACCGTTGGAAGTATCTTCGTATTTAGTTGCACTTTTTAAATTAGTTTGGTCCAAGTTAGCCAGGAAGCACTGTGTATATTCGCACGTCCGTGTATCCAAGCTAAAGTACATTGTATAAAGACAGCCGAAAGCATCTTTCACATTTTTGTTTAATATATAAGTGAAACACTTCACATTTAGTGCTCCTCAGCCTGTGAGCACACTCTCACTGCCCATGGAATAGTACTAGATATAGCAGCAGTCAGTACGCAGTCGTTAAAAAAATATTAATGTCATAGACATACTGTTAATACAGCGCACAATTTCTGCTGCATTTTTTTATGGAAAAAGAACCCCAGCGGGCGCATGATTCCGGTGCCTCGAAATATTTCGCTCAATCCGCAGGGTCATGCTTGCCTCGCCAAGCGCAGTCAATCACGCGTCGTGAAATATGCAAGAATTAAAAAAAAAGAAAGATAACTAAAATAAAATGAAGCGTACAAAAAGCAAATAATTATCTTCCGCAGAGAGTATGCATTGACGGTCTTTTTAATACGAAATTTTAGGTACTTTTCAACTATGTACTTTCTTCAAAAGCAATGCGCGGCTACGGCTCTCCTGAGACAGACACGTTCCCCGAGTCTAGTCCTTTCGCTGCTAGCAACGGAGTCATAAATATTTATCGCCAAATAGCTGAGAGTACAAAAAAAATCGTGCCACGCTAATGCGTTAATAAAAACCTCAATTGCGGGATAGAAAGCTTGCTAGATAGGGCGCGATCACTGCATTCCCGACGAGACGCGAACGGCAGCGCAGTAAAAGATACGTTACAACGCGCCCGGCATCGCCCGCTGGAATCTATTAAGGCGAATATACACCCTGATTTAACAGCACGCTATCGTGCGTTACAGAGTCGTGCTCAAATCGACGGCGCACTTTCTGTTGCCGTAAGAGGCGAGCGAGGACTTACAAAGCAATAGGTGCGAAGGTCATGGCGGTCATGAATAGTAGAGTAGAGTACCCTAGACGCTGTGGCTCATACCCACACTGGGGGATTGGGGTAGAGTAGAGTAGAGTAGAGCCTGGAAGCTGTGGCTCATACCCACACTGGGGGATTGGCCAAGAACCGGTTAGTTTTTAAAGGAAAAATTGAAATTGAAGTTCAAACTTTGTTCAATTAATACGAAAGAAGTATAAATGAATTAGAGTTAAAATTATACTACTAATAATAATATAGAATAGAATTGAATCAATAAAACCGATAATTTTGGGGAAAAATAGAAATAATATTTTGGAAAGGTAAATTTTACAATCTAAATCTTTTTGAACCTTTAAGAAACTCCTGCAATGCATCAGCAATCTTCCCGTCACTGTGGCCCAGAGAAAAAGCCCCGAAAGACAGTACATTTTGTTCATTTAATTCTAATCTAAGCAGACGGAAAACAACACCTAAGGTATTTTTGCGCAAGGTAGAGTACCTCTTGCAGGAAATGAGAAAGTGCTTCGTTGTCTCATGTATTCCGCAAAAAGGACAATTAGGCGATGCTGCCAGACCAGCTCTGTGTAGATAAAAATTTAGATAGGGAGTTTGACAACGTAGTCTTGTGATTGCCACTTCTATTGCTCGTGATTGACATACTTTACTATTCCACTGATGATTTAAATGCTGGAATTCTAATATGGTCGTTAATGACGGTGCGGAAAATTCTTCTAACATCATTTTCCTCCTAAATCTAGCACCTGTAATGAATTTGGATGCGGGCAATACCTGAATTACCGGGCCATTCAATGATGACCTGGCTAGCGCGTCTGCCATTTCATTCATAAATATGCCCTTATGCCCAGGAACCCACACTAATTTGATGAACTTTATGTGCAGTGGAACTAATGATTTGAACGCACCCAAAACATACGAGTCCTCGTTTGCAGTGAGGGAGGAACATACTGATAGTGAGTCCGTCAAAATTATTGCGGAGCTTATTGATGCTTCTAATTTACGTAAGGCTAGACTGATGGCTAAAAATTCTGCTACAAAGATGGGCACAAAATCTGGAAGGCGAAGTGAAAACGACCAGTCTAGAGTAGGAGAGAAAATCCCAATTCCACATTTTTCTTCATTTTGGGAAGCATCCGTCGCTATCACTGTCTTAATTGGCATATGCTCCAGGTAATCACTTAATATATCGTTTAATAATCGGTATGACATTAGTTTTGCATTTTTTGGAAAAATGTCATCAAACTGTATTTTAATAGAGTTGTTACTATTACTGATTATACACAGATCATTAATTTGAACGTTTATTTTGTCAAGAAGACTTTCTATAACTAAAATTTGGGGCTTATGAAATCGCGGCCAATATAATCCAAAATACAAGTCAGGACGTGCAATAAAAACTGTTTCGGAACGTCTAACGGAGGATTCATACAGCCTTAGAAATGCCTGTACTGCTAACAATTTAAACCGGGTAGCAAGTGAGGGGAGTCTAGCTTCCATATACAGGACCTTTATTGCAACAAATTTAGGAAGACCTAGGCATAATCTCAAAGCTTGTCTCTCGAGAACTACAAGAGGATGAAGCTTGTAAGCAGCAGCCCCAGCGTATAATATGCACCCGAATTCAAGCACTGGACGAACATACATGCAGTATATTGATATAAGTGTATGTCTCCTCGTACCTAATCGGCAATGACTGATCTTCCTTAATAGTCCGACTGCTCGAACACCCTTTGTTGCGATGTTTTCAATATGCGCCTTCCACGTCATAGATAGGTCATATATGACACCGAGATATTTTACTTTCTCTACTTGTGGAATAGGCTCGAGATGATAGGAAAGTGACATGTGGATAGGGTCTTTTAATGGAAATGTTAGCACGGCGCATTTACTGACATTCAAATGTAGATGTATACTTTCAAGCCACCTTTCTAGTGCTGACAAGTATGACTGTAATATTTGGAACAGTTCGTGAATATCACCTGCTGATGAAAAAAATGCGATGTCATCAGCATATACATAAGTGTGGACATCGTCATGTAGAGGGATAGAACTCATTAGGATATTAAATAATACTGGGGAAAGGACTGCGCCTTGCGGGACACCTCTAGTTTGAGCGTAAATAGAAGACGAGATGCCGTTTTGGAAGCAATAGAATGTTCTATTTCTTAAGAATTCCGCAATCCACGCCTGAATATATTTTGGAAAGTTAAGGTTGTGAAGCCGATTGATTAAAACGATGTGTTCAACGCTGTCGTATGCTTTTGAGATGTCAAGAGTGACTAACGCTGCATATTTTCTTTCACGCCTAGCTAATAGTATACGACTTTCGAGATCTATATGGGCCTGCCATATAGAGCATCCTGATCTGAACCCAATTTGTGCTGGATTTAATATTTGTCTCTCATTAATGAAATTTATTATGCGGGTGTTTAACAGCCTCTCGATTAATTTTACAAAATTTGAAGTAAGCGCAATGGGCCGAATGTTGTCCAATACATACCCCTCACCCGGAATCTTAAGTAATGGTATTACCTTAGCTAATTTCCAATCTGATGGTAGCCATGCCATTCTTAGTGAGTGATTGATTACATCCAATAAAAACACTTGGGATTCCTTATTTAGCATTTTCAGCATTGAAGACGTGACTCCATCCGGGCCAGGAGCAGCTGATGGTAAGTTACCTAACATCTGTGATAATTCCGAACCGGAAATTTCTGAGAAATCTTCATCAAATAATGCTTGCAAAGGAGGTAGTGATAGTTGAGAGGAAAAACGATGTTCTAGCCCTCTACCAATTGTTTCCAACGATTCTTTTATTTCTTGCGGAGACAAACTGATAGAATCTGCATTGATAGGCCGCGGAATCATTTTATTTTTACGCAGAAATCTATATAATGCGCCTTTATTGTTAGATTTAGAAAGATAATCGAAAGTCCGAATATCGTAATTTTCTTTTGCGTTCAAAACAGTTCTTTTAAAAACACCAGCATAGAACTGGTAGTCCTTCCAATTTTGAGGACATTGATTGCACAGCAACTTTTTCCAGGATGCTTTTCTACGTCTGTAGTCCCTAGAACAATCGCCAGTCCACCAAGGAGAGTTAGGATTGTGCGCAACTGACGAGACCACGAATTCAGCTTTCTCGCGAGAATTCTGTAAGACCGAGCAGATGCTCAACGCTTTCGACTTCGTGCTCATATGGGATATTGAAGCGAGTGAAGAAAGCAGTGATTGTTTAAATTTTTTGTAATTAATGAACTTATGCGCGTTCGAAACTGATGGGACAACCGGACTTATTATTTCAAATGTTATCGGCAGGTGGTCGCTATTTGTAGCGCAGTCAACCACTGACCAAGTCGAAATATTCAGGCTGGAGCTAGCGAAAGTCAAATCCAAGGCTGACGCGATGCGACCTTTCACGTACGTAGGGCTTCCTGAATTTAAGCATGTTAAGTGATTATCCTGTGACCAATCCCACAAGCGGCTGCCGCACGCATCAGTTTTTAACCCCCACGTAACATGATGGGAGTTGAAGTCTCCTGCTAATAAAAAATTTCTTCCACACATGCCAATTATCGTGTCCAATGGCCGGGTGTCGTGCACGCCTGAAGGGAAGTAAGCATTGGCTATTGAAAAATTCTGACCAGACGGAAATTTTATGCTTATAACTAATATTTCATATTCTGGATCGAGCAGTTTTAATGTCAACTTTGCTTTGTGACAAATCCTGTTTGATATCAGTGTAATTATGCCACCACCTCGAGAAGGGCGGTCTAATCTAAACGAACGATAATTCTTAAAATAAAAATTGTTCTCTGGAGAAAGCCGAGATTCTTGTATTAGAATTAAGTGAGGATTTAACTGAGAACTAAGACAATGCAAATCAGTAATAGCAGCAAATATCGAGCGACAATTCCACTCTAAAACTTTCAGGGATCCTATTTTGGCTGAAGAATTGTTGTGGAGATAACTTTCTCCAGAATACTCTCCTTCAGAACTTTACTGGGCGGAAGCTTTTTTGATTTAGTCTGAGGAGAAGGGGGAGCAGCACTGTTCAACGGGGACCGGCTGCGTTTTTGAGCCCGGGCCTCAAGATCGACATCTGTGACCACATGCAGGTCAAGCAAATGTCGCTGACTAACATCCGAATGACACGCTGGGGAGCCACAGATGGTATCGGCAGCATTCTCCTTATCGTTACACAGTGTATTAGCTTCACTTGCATTTAGCAATTGAGGGGACTACGGAGTGCCTGTTGGTGCTGGCGTTAGAAGCTTAGCAATTTGATTACTGACAGCTTGAGCAATGCACTCGGTAATACTAATTGCTATTTGATCCATTACCTTAGCCATAGCTTTTTCCACAGCTATCTCAACCGCCTGTGCAAGAGACGTCTCAGTGTACATTTGGCGGGCTGTAACGCCAGCATAACCATGCAACTTCTCCTTTACAGTAGCAATGGCTTCTCTCCTAGAGCACCGTCGTTTGTCTACAATTTCTAGGACCTGCATTTCTTGCTGTCTAATTGGGCAATCGGCATTGTCAGCAGCGTGTTGTCCACCACACAAGCAGCACATGTCTTCTTGGGCCGTACATTCTCGATTTGAGTGGGCGTCGCCACATCTGCAACATCGACCGTCTGATTTACATCCGCCAGCGCTATGCCCAAATCTCCAACAGTTCCTGCACTGTAATGGACGAGACGCAAGCTGATCCACTCTGAAGATTAAGGGCCATGCTTTAATTTCAGAAGGACATGAAGTACCAGCAAAAGTCGCAATCACTGACTCCGTGGGGACTCGCTTGTTGTCTACAACTCGATTGCATCGATAGACAGCCACTACTCCTGCCACAGAGAGCTTTTCAAGTGTCTCCGCAGGGCTCAGTTTTGCGTCTACACCTCTTACGATGCCTTTAGTACAGGCCAGATGTGGTGGTATATACGCACTCACCGGGATCGATGCAAAGGAGGAACATTTTAGAAGGTCTTTTACACATTCCTGGTCTGGCGATCGGCACACAATTCCACCACGACCAAACTGCCGCACGTCGGTGATACTCTGGTAGCCTGGAGTCACTGCATGGAGCTGTTCCTGAATCGCCTTGGGGTTATTCAACTTAATGAAGTGCCCACCCAAGGGTACCAGAGCGACGGGAATGCTGCTTACACCACTGCGGAGAAATAGGTCCAGAGGTAAGTCATCGTTATGCAAAGAGGCCGTCCACGGGGAACGATCCTGACCAGGAGAATTCCTGGCCATCAGTGCGATCTCAAGCAGAGAGAACCAAGCAAATAAATCGAACCTGCATGAGATGAAAAAACCTAACGATATTAGTCAAATAATACAAACTATCCGGTACTCAGCCAATCAAACCAGCACAAGGACACAGCCGCCCGGTCGTTGGCCAAAGCTCGAAGGCTGGGCCACCCGCGGTTGGCAGGCGATTCGTCTCCAAAAACCGGTTAGTTTTTAAAGGCACATTTGAAATTGAAGTTCAAACTTTGTTTGGTCATGGCGATGTTTCACGTCCAAGGCATTATGAAGCCGAATTATGAGCGAAAAGCGCGGGAGTTGCTGACAGCAGAGCCGCATACGCAAAGAAATGAAAATACACGAATAAACATAAAGTATAAAAAGCGCTGGCTGTGTCCAGGCTTGCGATGGGAAAAAGATGAGCTGCCCGTGGCATGCCACTCGCTCGTGCAAGGATTTGCCGCTGCGGCGACGGGTCATTCTGGCTGTGGGCTTGATGCTTAAAGGTCGGGTTGTTTTTCTGCTCTCTGCCTCCGTGTCATCTCTTACAGCTCCAGCTCGTCGCTGGCTCCGAAGCCTCGGCCCTGAGGCCACAGCATAATAGTATACACTAACAGTTAATTCACCAATGAATAACTCGTAACTATTTTGCAAGGCTATCAAATATTCTGCAGCTGCAATCTAGGCGAACCACAAGTAGCAGATGCAGGGTTTACGCCTTAAAGCCCGAACGTATGCAGAGAAAACAAAGGGGTTATGGCCTCTTTGTTGACATGCTGAAGCGCTACGGCACATGGTACGCGGTCGTTGGCCAAATGTGGGATGGATACCAAGATAAAAAACAAAATAAAACAAAACAAATGAACGACAGTGATTTCAGTGGCGCAACGTATAAACGTAAAAATTCGCACTTGCACCCGAAAGGTCGTGCACTGCAAGCGATAGTAAAGTATTAGGCAACTACGAGAAGTAAAAGATTCCTAGCTATACTGACCGTATTGATCATATCTTATAGCAATAAATACGCGCTTACTTATAAAGTTAATGAGCGCGATGTCAGGCGTGCACAGTCAAACCAGAATAGAACTCGCTCTTCGACTGAATAATAACTTCATAACGTGGGCAGAAGGGAGCGAACACTTTGTGTTGCCTCCAACTTCAAAAGTGCTTCCACTGGGGCTATGGCATACTGAGTGTAATGATACGCTGCAGCGGTGCACGACAGACGAAAATCCAGAGAGAGAGAGAGAGCAAGGAAAGGCAGGAAAAAAACCAGAAGAAACACAAGACGGACACGGATTTTGCGCAAGGTCCGTGTCCGTTTTGGGTTTCTCCTCCTTTTTCAACTGTTGTGCACCGCCTGCAGCGCATCATTACCCTCGGTACTCCAACTTCAACGCGACTCCGAAAGTTGACATTAAACGAGATCCAGCACTAAGTCACGCGGGAAGACGGCGCGGATGAAGCCATCTGCAACCAGGCAGGCACCGCAGACTGCTCCAAAATGGCGCGCGCGGACTGTGCAGCCACAGTGAGGATAAAGGAGGCGCGACCTTCCATCCGCAGACAGTGCTGTTCACATGGCGCTTCGGAAAGGAACGAAATGGGCAGTGTTCTTGCGACGTAAAACGGGTGTGGATGAATGAATGCCTTTGTGCAACATTTCTTGCGAAGTATCGAAAAACAGGACAAGGATTCAATGGGGCTAATCATAGATGGGCAACGTTGTAATTCTGTTGTTATTCTCTACGAACAGCTAGCTCACACCCACTTTGGGTGGTCGGGCATGAGTCGAGTGATAAATTGCACAAGAAGGGAAACCTGGGCTAGTTAATGATGGCTCATTTTTGAACAGCTTGCAGTGCTAAAAGGACGCGGACGAAGTTCAAAGAAGGTAACGACACGAGCGCTGACTCACGACTAAAGTTTATTAGAATTAACAAAATTATTCGTATCGTTTCTTTTAATAAACTTTAGTTGCGAGTCAGCGCTCGTGTCGTTACCTCCTATGAACTTCGTCCTCGTCTCTTTAGCGCTGCAAGCTGTTCAAAACTGAGTCGAGTGAGTTAAAATAACTAGTCAAATGTAAGCCATTCCAACGGTAAGTAAATCTGGATCGATCGAAATAAACGTAATATAGGACTTCGAGAATTAAAAAGCAAATTCTCCTGATTTATTTAAAAATCCTGCAGCAGTCACCTGAAGAGAAATTCATAATCGTAAGGAGCAGAACTAGTAATTAAAACGTACTAACCACTTCAATAGCGGTAAAAGTAAGCACAACGAAGTGCCTCTTCCGACTTCTCTGTGACTTCTTTAGAGTGGAGTATGCTGCTGCCGCTGTTGTTAGCGTTGTTGTTGGTTTTCTTCCGTCTAATGGCTCGTGACCATTATATGATACTGGCGAAGAATCAAATTATGCAAAAAAAAAGGTGAGCCATACGCAGTAATTACGCGTGCGAAATTATAAGACAGCTGATACCATGGGAGCGAAAATTGCATGGTAGACAAGACACAACTGGAGGAACGATCTAACGATTCAGCATGGAAGCAATTAAAGCGCTCCAGCCTGGGTTCCACTTTCCAGCGTACAGATAATTTAATTTGCGTATTTGCAGTTCTCATCTGCTCCTTTACGAGTGGTAGTTCAGTAATTGAAAGATTTTTTTTTTCATTTAGCGACGTTTATTAAAAATTAGGAAAAGGAAATAAAAAAAGAAGAGTAATATCCGTTGGATATTGGTCGGCTAATTTTCAGTGAAACAGCATTTTCCCCGACATGCCGCAATGAACTATAATACCCGATGCACGAAGGTCAAGAAAAAGAAATCGTTATAAAATTCGAAGTAAGTACATCCAATAGTACCACTTCAACCTTTTATCGATATCATTCTTGAGAGTCCTCTCTGTTTAATTCTGTGTTAAGGAGAAAAGTATCATGACGATGACGTCATGTATGAGAGGAATGAAAGCGTTCGAGCCTGGTTTCCACTTCGCAGCACACTGATAGCTTAATTTGTGTATGTGCAATTTTCATGTTTTTTTCATCAATAGTTTCATTCGTAGCTCATAAAGGCAGCAAGAAATAAAAGAAAAAAAACAGGATTCATTTACCTTCACTGCACACATTCTAATCGCAGACGCCTGGAAACAAACAGTTCATTTCGAGAATCATTGCATTCATTTCTCAAGGTGTCCGGAATGTAGACAAGTATGAAAATATGTATGTAAAACAAGGTGCACGTGCCTAAAGCATTTCTTGAGCGATAAGGTTGTGCGAGGCGAGACGATGCGCTTCTGGACACGAACTGGATGCGCCCATGTCTCTTTTGTGCGGCGAGTTCTTGAAGCTTCATGAAAAGGGCTTGACGCCGATCCTGGAGCTTTTGAGGGCGTTTTCATCGTAGGTATATAGTGAAAACTGGATTAAGTGGTCTCTTTACACGACGCTATGTGTTCCATGTCCGCCACCGCACGTGGAGCTGCCTTCCGAGTAGTTGACAAGTTTCATTCTTTTTTTTTTCAAGATCAAAGGCGATCGCGCACTTAAGAAGCTTCTGTGAACTAGTTGCCTCAGAAATGTCCCTCGAATGCGGAATGCGTCCCCGCTTAACTCACGCCCTTCGTTGGGAAAGCCTTCTGAACCAAAAAAAGAAAGAAAGAAAGAAAGAAAGAAAGAAAGAAAGAAAGGAAGAAAGAAAGAAAGAAAGAAAGAAAGAATCCGCGCTGTCAGCTACGCTTGCTTGCGTCGTATTTTTTATTGTCCCACTTCACCCAATATCTTTTCTTAAGGCGGGCATTTCATTCCTACCACTCAGGGATGGCCCCTGAGTAAATTTCTGTCGTTCCTTTGGTTGTCACCTAAATTCTACCTAACTTTCTCGCGAATAAACATTGTTAGTTTTGGTCTGAAGATCCAGACGCTCGCTTTGCGTAACTTTCAGCAAGTGGTTCTCTTCAACGACTTTCTATCACGGGATTGTCCTGCTCGCTATCGTATATAAGACGGGCTCCATTGGATACTATATATTACCATATGCGGTGTAACGCTGTGACCTACTTCGAACATGCTCGGGAGTTGAGGATTATACAGCGAGGATAATAAAAAAAAAACGGGGCCATCGGTTTGTTTCCATGGCACCACTGCTATGCAGCGCTGAACAAAGCAAGTTTCCTTGGTCTGTCGTGTGCTTATACGGTGCATTAGCTCCGCAATAAATCTCTAAATTGCTCGGACACAAGGAGATTGCCACGTGAGAGATTTCTAATCGATATTTTCCCAGGGACATGGAAGAGCGAGGCGCTTCATACACTGCACTAAAAACTACTTGGTTTGCAGCACGGCTAATAAAAAAAAAAGAAAAAAAAAGCTTTCCGACTCGTTTTACCGCAGGTTAACCTAAATTGTGGTTGTTTCAACTGCCTCAGATGAAGGTCGTGAGTGGTAAACGGGTCATGAAATGCTGCTTTTAAGAATATGTTGCTAATTAAGCAAGT
The DNA here is from genome assembly GCF_013339695.2 of Rhipicephalus sanguineus. Classification (NCBI taxonomy): domain Eukaryota; kingdom Metazoa; phylum Arthropoda; class Arachnida; order Ixodida; family Ixodidae; genus Rhipicephalus; species Rhipicephalus sanguineus. Next base: position 207,222,344 of record NC_051178.1, on the reverse strand, counting down.
ATATCCTCTCGAATCCCGGCCACGGCGGCGACATTTTCGATGGAGGCGAAAATGCTCGAGGCCCGTGTGCTTAGATTTAGGTGCACGTTAAAGAACCCCAGGTGGTCGAAATTTCCGGAGCCCTCCACTACGGCGTCCATCATAATCATATCGTGGTTTTTGGACGTTAAACCCTAACGATTGTTAAAGCAAGTATATTCTCAAAACAAAATTTTAAAGGGAGATGAATAGAGAGAACATACCGAGAAGGAAAATGGATAAATAGAGTAAAAGGCTTCAGACAAGCTGGTTATTATACTATACCAAGAGATAGAGCCATATTCGTCAGAATCTGCTGTGTCATAGTTAAAGTTAATTTTAAAAGGTTGTAAAAGGTTGTAAAGTTACACGCAAGTTAGGCACAACCAAATTTCTTGGCTCGAGTACCCTTCCGAGCGTATAATTATTGCGCTTGTTTGTTTATTAGCACAGCTCTTTTTTTTATGCACACAAAGTGCTTAATGCATAAATTCTTCTTGTGTTCTCGTTTTTATTTTACTTATTTGTGCTTTTTAACTCCTGCTGAGTTCTCTGTGTGAACATGAAGTCCCGTACGCTGATTTCGTAAGCGGCCATTTTTGCCTTTTTTTTGTTTATTCATATTCTTAGATTTCCAGCATTTGTTCGTTTGTCTAAATTATAATACATGCGCTATGAGATTAGTAATAAAGGCACGTATATAAAAACATCTCGTTACAGGGCCAGCTTACAATGTCAAATAAAGAAGCATCGATCGTACACTTCGCTGTGCCAGAGGATTCGCTGTGCCTTCGCAAGGACACTCCATGCGTTGCCGAGTCACATTTGTGAAACCTTCTGGAGAGAATCAAATCACGAAAAAAAAAAGACGCAGCGAGAACAATTATATTACCCAACTCAATGCAGGCTATAAGTTTATTCTATAATTATTACGATACTTTCCCAAATACATGGCAAAAATTATCTGCGAGAAAGGATGAGGAGTCATGTTGAGCATGCGCAGCTGGTATATCTTAAGCTCTGATTCTACATTAAGGCCGAACCATTACGACCGCCTTAATGGGCGCATTTCGTAATGGCGACGCCTTAAGGCGGGACCATTACGAAACGCGACCGACCCGATCGGGAGCGAACCCGCGTCTTCAGGTCAGCAGCCGAGCACCGTAACTATTGCGCCATAGCGGCGGCCATTTATATATAATAATTGCTGGCTTTTTTTTCTAGTTCGGAGTGCCGAGGTTGCCTATATGTCAATGTCTGTTGTGCTATTGTGCTAGTCTCACCCTTATTTATTTATTTATTTATTTATTTATTTATTTATTTATTTATTTATTTATTTATTTATTTATTTAATGTATCGCCTATACTTCTAGTGTGTTATAGTGCCTCCAAATTTCATGCAAATAATGCGCTACTTTCCCCGTTATAGCACCGATAAACAAGTAAATAAATAAAGAAAGAAATGAAGAATTTTTTCTGTTTACATATGTTTGTGCTGTCGACAGCACTGCGATTACTGATGCTTCGATCACTTTTGCTGCGTATCGCGGAAACGCAATACGATGCCCTGCTTTGCTGTAGTGCTGTAGCCTCTGCTGTAGTCACAGGCACACAGTTTGCTCCACTGTGAAGTTAAATAAAACTAAGTGTCCCTCATAAATTCCCCTAAGGCGACTCGGAAGGCAAAACCATGAGATGTGGCCGTTTTACCGCGCACTTTACATCGACGTCCAGCGTTCCTTAATTAACTATCACTAACTGACTGTGAATAACACTGTTCTCATTAATTAAATTTCACTAAATGATGCTCACTAATCCATTGGGTTTATCATTAGATAACTGAATTTCACTATTTTAGCCATAATAATTATTTTAACTGTTAACCTTTAACCTTCACTAATCAACAACTGCTCCATTAGTTTGCTTTGATTGTCATAGTTTTCCAGAGACGTGCTTTAACTCCCTTACGATGGCTTTCGCGGCCCTAAACACCAGTAAGCCGAATCACGCGAACACCGCTTCTTTCTTGTTATAAGCGGCCGGCGCCGCTCCGCGGAAGCTTTCCACGACCTCCCCCTCCATCGCCTCAGTTTCACGCTTTCGCAAAGACCCATTGAAATTCACTCGACCACTGTTTCTCTTCTAAATCTCGCGAACGCCGCCAAGACGAAATGACCGCATAGCTCGCATGCCTGGAGCCAAGAGGCGCGCAGTTTATTTCTAGTGAACCGTGTGCTTGTTTTTTTGCTTTTTTTGTACTACACGCCTGTTTTTCGCCACGTGACCCGCCTCATGAGGCATATAAAGCTTTAGCCTTAAGAAATTGGCATTTCTGAAGCTATTACGTCGCAATTGTGACAGTGAGGCACAGGCAGCAATTTCTGAATCAGTTCATGTCTACCTGACATCTCACAAATTACATGAAGTACTTTGTTAGAGACAACCTAATCAAAACCAACAGACAATGAAGTTAAGAAGGTATAGGGGACATTATTTGTAGGCTTAAACTGTAGCGTAGCAATTACGATATTTTCACATGAAAGTGTTGGTACATTCAAGCTATGCTTATTTGAATGCTAAATAAGCGCTTCCATTGTCTACACGTGGACAACACACATTGAGTTTATTTCAGTTCATTTCACATAGCGCATTGAATAACGACGCACACGAAGGGCGACACCTATGAACCACAATACAAACTCGTTCGCACCAAAATCAATATCATCGTCGCGTCTTCTCGGCAGATGGCGACGTGGTCGTGCTCGCGGTGACTTCTGATGTAGCAGAAAAAAAAAGAAAGGACACGCGGTACACGTTCGCACGCTGGTCAAAGTTCTGTGGAGAAGACAGGGCACACAGAAATATAGAGATAATGGAGAAGCGAAATGTGAGGAGGTTCACAGGAATATAAATATTTAGTTTGCTACCCCGCACTGGGGAAGGGATAAAGGGAGACAGAAAGGTAAGGAAGGGAAGAGCATTGAGAGAGAGAGAGAAGAAAGAAAACATGCACACGGCACAAGCACATGAAAACGCGGGAAGTCAGAGTCGCTGAACTAGGTCGCTTGAGCGGAACAAGTTGAGTGGCGCCTACGAAACTTTCTGTTCGTATTAAGGTTTATTTCTAGTAAGGCGGCAGACAAACGGCAAAATCGTGTGCTCAGAATGCGCCTGCCAGTGCAGCTGTTCCATCAAGATGTGCTAACGCCGGGGCAATGGCGTGCATCTGACAGCTGTATCGAGGACGATAACAAAGGTCACGTTCGACCACTTCTTCGCTGCTATGGCGGCTAGATCGCTGCCGTAACCTTCATGCGTGGCATTGTCAGTCATTGCAATACTGCAAGCAAAAGCAATGGGGACAAATATCGCATGCAACAGACGGTCATTTGGCAGTTGTCTCGACGTGAGATGGTCCAGGTGGAATTGACAGTCACAGGGACTGCTACAGGCTGTTAAGATACGTATGCCAAAAACCTGGCGTCGTTTGCATCAGTGAGGGCACTGACAATTTGTGACCGATCTAAGCTGTGATTTAAAGGCCATGTCGCTTTAGCACTACGGAGGTTCACGGTTTTATTTCGGTACTGTAGAATCTTTTATTCTGGACAGCAGCCGTCGCATTTAAGTGACAAAGAAAATATGTGTCCAGTGAAATTATGGCGCGCTTCAAGGAAACCTAACTGCGCGAAATAACTACAGAATGCCATATTACTGTTGTCTGTGGCAAGCAGGCATAAACATACGTTCGTCAAGCCATCCAGTTTTTTTTTTTTTAACAAGATCGAGTTTCTAACAGCAAAGAATGACAATGTTAGAAGAATAGTGCACGTATTAGGATGATTTTATGTTTGGGCGTGCTATGACCCGTTAATTTTGGTAGTACACATTGGTTTTGCATGTTTCAAATAAGTCGCGAAGAGTCGCATTTAGTAGGTTTGTGCATATTCGTTTAGTTCCGTGACGTTTTTTCGCGTCGTCATTGCACATCCAATACTCAAGTTCGCACTACGTGACGCGTCTAATTGTGCCTACTACCACCACATAGTGTAACGATGCATGATGTCTTCGATGTCGGCGATCATTTTTCACCGAACTTTTCTAAGAGGTGGTCATTAGTTAGGCTATAATCGAAAGTGAAAGTCTGAAGGTAGTTTAGAGACTGGAAGCGCGAATCGGAAGTGAATAGTGTAACAGAAGACCGTGACTGAATTAGGAGAACGTAAGTGGAAACCAGGCATGCCATATCTGGACAGCCGAATTCCGCCATATTCTCAAATACCGTAATCGCGGAGTTTTAAGCCAATCAGAGAGGTCGTAGCAGCCCTCTGAGCCAATCACTGTTGACAAGGTGGTGAATTAGAAAATAACTTATGGGGGAATTCGACGGTGCGCAGACTAACATCTTAGGAGTGCATTAAGATGCATCTAGCACGATTGCTAGAAAAGTAACGAGCTCTTTTACCGAGGCAATTTCGGAGACAAAAATGGCGTCGTTAAATCCCGGCGGAGCCCGGCGTAAAGCGCTTTCGTAGTTAGAGAAGAGAGAGTTGAGCGCTATTGAAATCGTGCTTGTTCAGCCCCCGCATGTCTTCCGGTCCGGTGCCACAGTATTTCCGCCACAAGGGCCGTGCTCGCCGTCAAGAGCCCAGCGAGTAACACGAGGAAAACGCCCTGCATGGAGTCGAGCTGTGGGCCGTCGCCGCTGTGGCTCTGCGCGGTCAGGCGTCGACACGGCGGCATCTCGAGTCGACTGTCTCGGTAGAACTTGTCTATGAAGCCCCGCTCCATGAATATCTCGACCCTGCGCCGCGTGAGCAGTCATGTCAGCGGACACAGTTCTCCCTGCAGCATACAGACATTGCAGGCAACAAGCTTGCCTTTCTTTTTCCTCTTCTGTGCGCCGCTCCGTTTCTTTAACGTTCCGTTCTTTCTTAGGCAGCGTCTAAATTTCCGACGACAAGGGCTCGTTAACAGCAATAAAAATAAAGTGGGGCTGCTATACGTACTAGTGGCGCGAAGACTGAGGAAAGAGTGGAGCTATAGTGGCCTTCTTCTCCTCCATTCTTTTCCCCTCACATCATTCCTCCTCACCCTCACTTCCCTTTCGCACCCTTTTACTACAGTGTACCTTTACTATACGTACTATACGGTAGTATACACAGCTAAGCTATGCTTCACTCTATCCCCTCTCCCTTTTCTTTATCCTCACCCTCGCTTCCTTTTCTCACCTCCTTGCTGTATACTCTTCGTGGCTACGCTATGCTTTCTCTCTCTCTCTCTTTGTGTTTCTTTTTATCTCTTCCTATGTCTTGCTCTCTTTGTCGTTGTTTCTCTCTCTCTGTTTCCCTTTCTTTCTCTTTCTCTCTATCTTTTTCTCGTTCACTAGCCCATAGCAACGCGATCATATGATTCCCATAAATGCTTGTTCTGCTAGTGTGCCTGAATAGCAGAAGGGTTGAGACGCTCGCCTTCAGACCGTGGGTACCCGGGTTCGAATCCCGCCTCGACAAGACATTTTATTTTGTTAATTTATTCTCCTCCTCCTCCTCTCCACTTCTCTTCTTTTCTCCTCCTTTCCTTTCTTCAAAGCGTTTGCTTGGCGACGCTTGGTGACGTCATCGCTCGGCGATGAAAGGCGCAGTTTGTGCGAACGCCGCCGGAGCTATATCTCAAGCTGAAACAGCTCCGCTTTTCAGACTGAAGATGGTCGAAGTTCCAGTCATGAGGAATGGAGAGTACGACAATACAAACTGCTTGGGTATATCGTATAGACACGTAAAACTGTGACAGACGAAGGCATGGAATTAGTGAGCACGGTTATAGTATTGAAACATTATTTTATGAAAGCTGTTTTTGACAATCGTGCGCTGCAGTAATATCAATGACTAATTAAATAAGAAATTATGAAATAATTGCAGTGTCTGACAGCATGAAAGTGGGTTACGTGGCAATGTATTTCCATAATACTCTTCCGCTACCATTGGATGCGGTCATTTGAATAGCACACCTTTAGCTAGCGCGATGGGTTTCGACCACCTTCGGAAATCACGGCGTTTGTGTAGCGCGCGCAAGCACGCACGCACTTAAGGGACGCAATGGCACTAGCTGAGTTAATTTCCCATGATGGCAACTCTGTGTGGAATGTACAGTTTCGGTGAACTTTGAGGACCTTTTGTATAAACCTATGGACTGTGCGAACGTACACAGTCCGTTTCGCACCTGGTTGTTGGCCGTCGTCCAATGCCGGTCGCGTTGGAGCACCTATCACCATTCAATTAATTTTAATCAATTATCCTTACATTTAATTGCCCATTTCCTGTAGTAAACTTATGTTCCTATTTCATATCTATAATATACAAGCCTAACCACTTCCTTTTGCTTGTCTTATTTTTATTGGGAGTTTATGGGCAACCCGCAATCGGTGGTGAATCTGTGGTGCTCCGCGAGGAACACCCCAGATTCTAGGTGCTAGCGCCATAAAATATTCAGACGGCCCGATTCCCTCTGGGCCTGTGGTATACATACCGAAGCCTGACGCTCTAGCAACTGCAAGTCGCATGCCTCATAAGGCTGTCATAATGCCTTGAAGGATGTTCCGTGCAAGCAAGCACCTTCGGAAGCTTGGCTCGTTTTCTACAATACCGACCATCTCCCTAATTAAGAATTTCCTTCAACCAGGGTCTTTCAATACTTTTCTTGGTGCAATCCAACGCGTTGAGACGCTTGATGCGTTTTCAAAAACGCAAACGGAGTGCCGTCGAGCAGCCATTATGACATTCGTTCTGACAATGATAATGGACACCACTCAATTTGTTCTGTAACGTTTTTCCTGCAGCTCGAACACCGAAAGCGTCACTCACTTTTCTTCGATTGCCCAACGCAGTGGCTGGCGTAGTCGCTTGCTCGTGAACATAGCCAGTGGCATCTGAGTGACGGGCTTGGGAGCGTAGTAGAACTCAGCGTGCAGCGGCGCCAGCTTCTCGCACCGCTCGCGCATTTGGGCCGCCACACCACTCTCGCTCAAAAACAGTGCCGCTTCACCCTGTCACAAATTATGGAATGCCACGCACGTTCTAGATCTGGTGGAGCTTACACAATATGCAAAGGGCACTGAAAAGAAAGGGCAACCTCCCCAGTGCTTAATGCACATCTTACAGGAAGCGCAAGCTTACCGTCTTCAAACGTCTGATTACTACTATTTATTTTAATACGCGAAGCTCTACGCCGCTAACTCTGAGTTTACAGCCGTCAACATTAAAATGCCCTTGACAACGAAGCTACCTTGCGGTTTAATACCAGCATAGCCAATGAGAACATTTCTATGTTATTTTGTTCTCTTTATTTGAAGATAAATGTTTTTTACCTCCTACAAGGCCAGCGCACATTTCTACCACTGGCGACTTTTACTCAGGCGTATTGCAAAATATGTATTAATAAATGTACAATAAAGTATATTTCTGCACGCCTACTTTAACAGCTGAACGTTGTACACACATAGTTCAGTTTTATTAAAGGGGTCATGAAGCACCCCTTGGGCTGATTGAAAAAACACATCCTGCGGAAAGCTGACACGGCTATGAACTGCTCTGCCAAATAATACAGTCGTGCGCGCCGCGTAATGGCCACAAGCGGAGCGCGAAGTTGCCGTTTCCCCAGGCACCCTCTTTTCAAACAGAGGCCGGTTCTCACTCTCGTCGGTGGGCGGGGCGTCTGTCCGCTGTACGTCGCAAGAGACATAGCATGCTTATTGGCCGATAGCCGACGTAAATCGAGAGCGGCGTTCGGATCAGATGCGCTTCTTGCCGCGGGGTGCCGCCACTTGCCGGCGCCGCACTCCTCAGTACACGGTAGCCGCACTCGCGCAAGCGAATCACAGCGGGAGAGCGATCGCGTTTCATGACGCGCGCTGGTGTAACTTCTTTCCCCCATGCCATCCCTCCCTGTCTAGCTTCCAGTGCGCTCGTCGGCACGAGAAAAGAGAGAAAGCGCTGGGAGCGTGCGCCAAACCCCCGTAACTCCGCTGATTCTTGACGGATTCGAGAAATTTTTGCGGCAATCGATTCGGGAGGCAGTACACTCCGATACTGAGGCCATTAGATCATTACTTGGAAAAGTGGTTCATGACCCCTTTAAATGTCATTACATCGGCTACGCCAAAAAAAAAAAAAACGCAAATCAGTGGAACAAACTGAAACCATGTAAAAAAGATCAAGCCCATCAGAAGGCAGAGGCTGTACCTTCAGTATTCGTCGGAGTACCGGCAAGCTGAACATGGAGAGTCCATTTCACCCCGCTGGACTTTGATTCTCTTCATTACTTTCTTGAACACATCAGTTGGCATTTCCTGTGTACAAAAAACTATTTGGTAAACTTCTTTAAATAAACGTCTAGGCAAAAAAGAGTCCTCTAATTCAGTGATGGTTAAAAGAACTACTTAAGAAAGTAACTAAGGGCAAGCGAAAAATGTATAAGTGCGCCATAGGCAAAGCTTTCGTTATAGTTCAGTGCGGCGCAGTGTCCAGAAGATGACGAGCTCGCAACTCAAGTTCTCTGAGCGTAGAAGCTGAGATTTTCGGCGGTAGTCATTCCAAATGATTACCGATGGATTTCAGTTGCACGGAAAGACATCCGGAGGTGGTATTCAGTAAGTGTCTACTAAGTGGACACTCCATTCCAGCACGCTCTGATTGGCTAAATTTTCAGAGCGCGCGGGCTGTCACCAATAGTGAATCCGGGCTTCGATCTTTGTCCAGTCAGTGTACGCTGTGTCCACGTCGTTGTTTTCGTCCTTGATCATCTTGTACACTAAAAAAAGTGAGCACGAATTACCAGCATGCCCAAGCATACGCGCTTTCATGAAACGGACAGTCGATTTAGTGGACACATACAGAATACCAGCCCGGTAATCTCGCAGTTTCAGTGTTTATTTATAAATACACACTTCACCAGATCGTGAATGGACCAAATAACTACGTCTCTCGTCGGAAATAAACTGCAGGGATACCTTGATATATGAATAGAACGCGGATCGCTTCAGAACGATGGGCGTGACACGCTCCATCTTGGTGAGGTCCTCCATGCTTTGTATCCCGGTCTCTTCGGTCCTGGCCACAAGAGACGCCTTCATCTCGCCATGGAACGAGGTCCGGATCACGATGAGTGCCAGGAGCCAGACGGTGATCAGGCACCTCGGGAGCGTCGAGCAGGGGAAGCTCTCGAACGCTACACAGAGACATCTTGTATATACGGTGTGCATTTCCATATCTTTAAACACTTTTTCAACATGGTCAGAAAACGCTGCCGATCGGTAGTCGAGGCTCCTGAGAACACGCGAGCTGAACATTAAAGCACAGCACGCGGCCTGGAAACTTACAATTACCTCATTCTCAAAGTTAGCTAGAAATCGTTCCCTCTTTTTTCTACAAATGATGACATATACCAAAATGACCACTGGCTGATTGAACATCGTCAACTGCATAGTTTCTGCGGCCACCGCGGGAGGCCGCCACGTGCCCACGCTTGCGGTCGCGATCCCACTGAAAGTAAGACGCGCGATCGAATAGAAAAACAGAAAAAGTAGTCAAGGTCACGACTCGCGATTGACGTAACTTCTTTCCCCTATGCCATCACTCCCTCCTTAGCTTCCAGCGCGCTCGTCGGGGCGAGAGAAGAGAGAAAGCACTTACAGCGCGCGACGAACCTCTGTAACTTTGCTCGTGCTTGACGCATTCTAAAAATTTTTGCGGCAGTCGATTCGTGAGGCGACAATCTCCTTTAGTGAAGCCATTCGACGGTTACTTGGAAAAGTGTTGCAGGGCCCCTTGAGAGCGCAGTTGCGAAACTTCTGGTCACTGTTACATGCGGGACAGTCATGGGACCTGAGCAGATACGTCACGTGTGACGTAATACCAACGCCATAATTTGAATGAAAGGGGACGCTTCTGCCGTGGTGTCGCATGTAAATATCGCTATTTTGCCAGTGTCAGTGCTTGGCCCGTGTCACTAGGGGGACCAGTAACTTACGCCGTGTCACTTCGTGGTTCTCATTATTTGGCAGCATCACTGCTGCCAGAACCACAGTCGACAGCGACGTGCGGCTCTACCAATGATACCACATGTGACGTTTCTTTTTAGGTCACGTGACTCCCGCCTGTTACGGTGACCGGAAGTTTTGCTGCTGCGCTCTTTAAGGTAGGGAAACACGTGTCTGCGGTATAGCCGTGGTTATAAAGCGCGGTATTCAGTCATTCAGTAAACGATGCGCCAAACATCAAAGTAGGGGTAGAGAAAGCGTGTAAGAAGCGCGAAATCAATGAACCGTCACACGTTAAGAACTGATCGTCTGAGAGCACGGAAAAAAAAATGGGGAGGGGCGAAGCATCTAGGGAAGGGTGTTTCAGCTCCACTAACGTGAAACCTGTTGAGGGGCGAAGCATGCAGTGTGCGCCGGTGTTTCCCACAGCAAGATCACTGCTAATGGGCAATGAGAGACAGACCCGCAGTCCGCTTTTGTAGCTTTAGCAACACTGGCCGAGCCGGAGAGGTTTCGCGTGCGCGTACAAGAGCCGTGCTGCGCATGCGCGAGGAGCAGTGATGTCACACAGCTGCATAGGTCGGCACTGTAAGAGAATACTCACTCATGCTCACTCACCCCAATTTTTACCGCTTTCGCACTCACTCACGTTCATACTCACGCCTACTCACACTCCTAGGTACTCACTCACGTTCATACTCACGTTTCATCACACTCAAAGGTGCTCACTCACGTTCATACTCACGCCTACTCAGACTCATAGGCACTCACTCACGTTCATACTCACGCCTACTCAGACTCATAGGCACTCACTCACGTTCATACTCACGCCTACTCAGACTCATAGGCACTCACTCACGTTCATACTCACGCCGACTCACACTCATAGGCACTCACTCCCGTTCATACTCACGCCTACTCAGACTCATAGGCACTCACTCACGTTCATACTCACGCCGACTCACACTCATAGGCACTCACTCACGTTCATACTCACGCCTACTCAGACTCATAGGCACTCACTCACGTTCATACTCACGCCTACTCAGACTCATAGCACTCACAAACGTTCATACTCACGCCTACTCAGACTCATAGGCACTCACTAACGTTCATACTCACGCCTACTCAGACTCATAGGCACTCACTCACGTTCATACTCACGCCTACTCAGACTCATAGGCACTCACTCACGTTCATACTCACGCCGACTCACACTCATAGGCACTCACTCACGTTCATACTCACGCCCTCTCACACTCATTGACACTCACTCACGTTCATACTCACGCCCTCTCAGACTCATTGACACTCACTCACGTTCATACTCACGCCCACTCACACTCATAGACACTCACTAACGTTCATACTCACGCATACTCACACTCATAGACACTCACTCACGTGCATACTCACGCCTACTCACTCTTATAGGCACTCACTCACTTTCATACTCACGCTTACTCACACTCATAGGCACTCACTAACGTTCATACTCACGCCTACTCCCACTCATAGCCACTCACTCATGCTCATACTCATGCCTACTCACACTTATAGGCACTCACTCACTTTTATACTCACGCCTACTCACACTCATAGGCAGTCACTCACGTTCATACTCACGCCTACTCACACTCATAGCCACTCACTCATGTTCATACTCATGCCTACTCACACTTATAGGCACTCACTCACGTTTATACTCACGCCTACTCACACTCATAGGCAGTCACTCACGTTCATACTCACGCCTACTCACACTCATAGGCAGTCACTCACGTTCCTACTCCGCCTACTCACACTCATAGGCACTGACTCACGTTCATACTCACGCCTACTCACACTCATAGACACTCACTCACGTTCATACTCACGCCTACTCACACTCATAGACACTCACTCACGTTCATACTCACGCCTACTCACACTCATAGACACTCACTCACGTTCATAATCACGCCTACTCACACTTATAGGCACTCACTCACTTTGATACTCACGCCTACTCACACTCATAGGCACTCACTCACGCTCATACTCACGTTTACTCACACTCATAGTTGCTCACTCACGTTCATACTCACGCCTACTCAGACTCATAGGCGCTCACTCACGTTCATACTCACGCCTATTCACACTCATAGGCACTCACTGACGTTCATACTCACGCCGACTCACACTCATAGGCACTCACTCACGTTCATACTCACGCCTACTCACACTCATTGACACTCACTCACGTTCATACTCACGCCCACTCACACTCATAGACTCTCACTCACGTTCATACTCACGCCTACTCACACTCATAGACACTCACTCACGCTCATACTCATGCCTACTCACACTCATAGACACTCACTCACGTTCATATTCACGACTACTCACACCTATAGGCACTCACTCACATTCATACTCACCCCTACTCACACTCATAGCCACTCACTCACGTTCATACTCACGCCTACTCGCACTTATAGGCACTCACTCACTTTTATACTCACGCCTACTCACAGTCATAGACAGTCACTTACGTTCATGCTCACGCCTACCGCACTCATAGACAGTCACTCACGTTCATGTTCACGTCTACTCACACTCATAGACACTCACTCACGTTCATACTCATGACTGCTCACGCCAATTGGTACTCACTCGCGTTCATACGTGCACGCCCACTTACGCTCATAAGTACTCACGTTCATACTCAAGTGTACTCACAATTATGGGCAATCGCTTACGTTCATGCTCATACCTGCTCATACCCATCGGTACTCACTCGCCTTCAGTTCCTACTCCCGCCCACTCACACTGGTAAGTACTCACTCGCGCCTACTCACACCTACTCACAGCCATTTGTACTCACGTTCGCTCATGGCTACTCACTCCCATGGGTACTCTCACATTCATACACTAGTATGTTACCTTCATACTCATGTCTGCTCACATCCCTCGTCACTCACTCATACTCACGCCTTTGAAATGAGTCTACTCATGAATGAACATGCCAAGCATTCCGCTCTACTCACACTCACATGCGTTCATACTGAAGTACACTCCCGTTCACAGATACTCGCGTTTACACGCCCACTAGCTCCCATATTCGACCATTACCGCTCACACCCACTCAACCTCGCCGGGTCTCATTGAGATCTGTCTCTCACACTGGACGTCTTGTATGCATTCGCATCTAAGATGATCTCTCATATATTCGCGTTATATCCAAACGTGCAGATTTGCAATGAATATTAGGGACACACCGCGGATGGTAACACTCGTGCAAGAGAGATGTCCTACGTATGTGTTTTGTATGCGATGTCGGGACCGCGGAAAAAATTTTCGAATTAACCGAATGTCGAATTATCGAAAGTATCAAGAAAACAATAAACAAGTGTCTATTACATCAATGCATTTGCCTTTTCTTGATGATTACGTAAATTCATAGTACATATTTGGCATATAATAGCAATGTAAATGCCGCAAATTTATTCGCGACTTCGTTCACAATGTGGCCGCGGCTCAAGACAGCCGTGTCTTAACACTAAACGTGTTCTGCCCCCCTTCCTTATTACGTACCGCCACCACCCACGCGCACGTGATGATAACATTTTCGCCGGAAAAATGATCGGCAAATGAGCGTTCATTCATCATAATGCCGCAACCGAATTTTATTCCAGCACGTGGACTGCGGCTGAAGCTCTTCATCTTCAACAGCTTCCACTATGTTCGAGTTGCGTGACATTGCGCGCGCATTGCCCGAAGTCAAAACGAAGCTACCGAGTGCCGTGTCCGCTGCGGATGAAAGCGTGGTTGCTAAATTAAGACGGGATCACAGCGTCAACGCAGTTCCGAAGGCGCGCGCGCGGCCTGCGCCCACAGTCGAAACGAAACTGCTCAGCACAGCATCCGCTGTTGAATAAACCTGGCTCGCTAATGCACAGTAATGGGTGGCGACTACGCAGTTCTGAAGCGACGCGGTGAAAACGAAATTATTGCTTGTCGCAGCTTTGACCCGCAGTTGCCGCAGGCGCTATAGACACGATCATAGATATATCGCCCACGCAGTTCGCGTATGCCGAGTAAAATCGAAGATGAAGCAAGTGGGCCGCAGCCGTCGAAGTCTTTAGTCGCCAATAACGCGATTATGGCTAGATCGTAGATGGCGACCACGCCTTTATGAAGGACCGCAGCCGTTTGAGTTGTTCACGAACGCTGTCTTCCCTCCTGTGAGTCGAGCATTTGTGGCGCTTTGTGCTTGGAGCGCTCCGAGGATCGTCCGAATTAACCGGGTTGCGGTCAAATATGACCGAATTAACGAGAGTTCGATAAAATTAAACAATGCATAAGCTTGCCAGGACCAGAGAACACGTCCGAATTATCCGATTCGCCGAATTAACGGGGTGCGAATTAGCGACCTTTTACCGTATAACCTTTCATTTTCGACGACTGACCAAATAGCAAATGTATGACGCGCTTATTTGCTAACTGCACCTTCACTATTTATGCCAAGGGTCTCAAACTCACCTCAGCTTACGAGCCGCAGTCACGTAAATTTACTCCCGCAAGGGCCAGGGCACAGTGACGAAGGTAAGAGTGGGGGGCGGGTAGGAATAGTTTGTACAAAATTCCAGCTAGTGTTGCCATGTGAAAGACCTTTCCCATATTTCATAAATGGGGTCATTTCTGATGGGGATTTTGCGCCAGGATTCCAACGACATATCTACCTCCAAAATGACTCAAATATAGACGACGGTTCTGAGAGTTTGTTTCCCTATTAGGTATCCATGTCCAGCAATCTGGGACATAAAGTGCTGCGGCAAAGTCGACCCTAAGGGGAAGCGCTCGGCGTAACGCTATGGAGAGCGTTCTTTAAAAATTGATTACTGAAGAATGCCTTAATTTTCGCAAATTGCACTTAAGGGACTTAACGCTGACAACGTTCTTATGCTGTACATCGCGATTAGTTTGAATTCGCCGGCTGGATGTTTTTCCCGAGACACTTTCGTGGATCCGCTGAAAATGCATGGGGTGATTTTTCAAAAGTTAATTGTAGCGCAACGATCATCTATTCGCTAATTGCACTCTAGTGGCATGTACAGTACGACAACCCTTCCATGTGCTTGCAGTTTGGTATGATTGCGCTGGCTGGATTTTTTTCCCGAAGAGTTTTTCTAAATTCTACTGCGGGAAAGCAGCCCTACAGGGGTAAAAAAATGCCTGTCGCTAATTTGATGAGAAAGTGCATGTTGATCACGTTAAAACTCAGAAAAATCTGCAGATGCGATGCACATTATCACGCTGACGTATAGGAAATTGGTAATAGTAATAAATAATAATAAAGAATCTAACAATTTATTTGAAATTTATGGGCGCAAGCTCATAGTGTAGAAGCACATGTATTGTATAGATGGTATTTCAAGGTATATAGTTACGATCAGATGATAGATCATAATTTCATATAATGGATTTCTACTGCTCATTTTTATCCTTGATTAGTAATCAAGATTAATTACTATCTATTAATTATATGCAACCTAGTGTTCAGTGCTGTCAAACGAAAAGTATCCGAAATGGCGTTGTAGCGTTTTAATAATAGCACTGACATCTATATTTATTTAGTAATCATGGTCATCCTCATAATGGTATCTATCTATCTATCTATCTATCTATCTATCTATCTATCTATCTATCTATCTATCTATCTATCTATCTATCTATCTATCTATCTATCTATCTATCTATCTATCTATCTATCTATCTATCTATCTATCTATCTATCTATCTATCTATCAAGCCGCCTACGACTTTGTGCTCTCTTGACCGTTTCGTTAACGGGATGTGCACCAAAATTGGTGTGGCATCACGTGACTGCATGACGAACATAAATGACAGGTCATAAGGTCAAAATCTTGACATGCATATCATGAACGGTATCATTTACATGCCACGGTCTTGTCCTCTTCCTGCCGTTTCGTTAATTAAATGTATACCAAGATTGGTAAGGCGTGACAAGAGTGTATGACGAACATAATTGACTGGTCGTAACGCGCAAGTCATGATATCCATGTCATGTACATCATGATTTACAAGACACGGCGTTGGGGCGCTCGCGGCCGTGTCATTAAATGAATATGTGCCAAAATTCGTATGGCGCGACATTTCTGCATGATGAACATAAATGACAGGTGGTAATATCAAAATCATAAAATGCATGTCATGTACGGCATGACTAACATTCCACGCTCAGGGTGCGCTCGCAGCCGTTTCGCTAGTTTGATAGATACCAAAACTTGTATGGTGCGACGTGACTATATGCCGAACATAAATTAGAAGTAATAACATTAAAATCATGACATGTATGCCATGTACGGCATGATTTACATGCCACGCTCATGGTGCGTTCGCGGCCGTTTCATTCATTGGATATATACCAATATTGATATGGCATGACATGATTGTATAAAGAACATAAACGACAGGTCCTAACATGAAAATTGGGACATGCATATCATGTACGACATGACTTTCATGCCGCGCTTATGATGCACCTGACGAATACACCGCCCATAGAAACATCAGCCAACTGGTATGAGGCCCTTTCTAAGGCGAAAGCCTTAGGTGTCTCATCAAACGCGAAAATTGACTGCCGGCGTCTTCGAGATTTGGCGACATGTGACGATACTTCGCGAGACCGGCGGCGGCGTCGAAGGATGCAAAAATTACACCATCTCCCGCTAAAGGGGACCATGAGGCGATGCGAAGCCGGAGCACTTGCACGATCGCGTTCCGTTGGCGTTCGTTGGGCATGCTACCGACCTCGCGTCGTGGAACGCGAAGAGGGACGCTACGCGCGTCGTATCTTCCATCTAGCCTGGCCGTTAATTCTCACAGGGCGAGCGGGGAACGCGGTCGACAGGCGGGCGAGAGGGGGCAGCGTAGGAGAGGAGAGAGAAGGGGAGGGGACGCGCATGCGCTCGAGCTCATCGCGGCGTTGCGCAGGAGAGAATTTCGGCATGTCTAGCCCGCGTTTCAGAGGAAGAGTGGAAAGGGGGAGGGGAGAGGGAAGTGGAGAGGGGAAGGGGAGATGGTGAGTGGAGAGGGGAAGTGGAGAGGGGGGTGGAGAGGGAAAGGGGAGAGGGGTAGAGGACAAGGGGGAATGGTGAGGGGGAGTGGAGAGGAGGTGTGTGGAGAGGGTATGCGCATGCGCACTCAGGGTGGTCACGCCGCACACCACCACCACCACCGGATTGAGCTCCGCCTTAAGATACTTCGCATCTAAAAAAGTAATTGAGGGTCTAGAGTCACGTGATGCTCACGTGAATATGCGCGTGCCTGTGTACGTGCGTGTACGTGCAGTCAGCGTACCAAAAGTCACATTACCTCAGTGTAACATGACATCATTAATGACGTCATTCTGTGACGTCATGAAGACGTCACAGATCGCCAGATTTTGAGACATCGTAGTGGCGACCAAGGTCAATCTAAATAGGTCGCGAAAGTCGGAACGAAAAGTGGTCGGAAACCTATTGCGACAAACATCAACACCCGCGTGACGATTATAGCGCTACTAGGTGAGGGGGGGGACAAATAATGAAAACAAACAAGTAATTAAGCGTTTATTTTCATTACTTTTATTTTATTTGTCACGAATTAAATTAGCAGATTATTTTCATCAAAGTTTAGTCTTGGGTATGTGGTTGAGTGGCCAATTTGTTTCGTTTATTTTCAGAAACAGCGGGCACATGCAGGCAGTCTGGTTACATGGGCCAACGGTTTTGCGCATTTTCAGATGCAAATGGCGTCGCTCGTTTTTGCGCAGTAGGTTTGTGCCTGTCGTCCGTAGGTGATTTCCTCGCATAAGCGTTGTTTTCTAGTCGTGGTACTTGGCAGAAGGTAATAAAGCCCATCGCAGCCATCGGGAACCGTTTCAGTGACTGTGTTTTGCCAGCGCACGGCCGGCGTGCTGTCGCCCTTCGGGACGATGAGTCCGCCACGCTACGCGAAGAAACGCTGCTGCTGTCTACGGATGCAAGAGCAACACGTGTGCAAGGTTTGTGTGCACGTTGAATTGTTATGCTACTTCTGATTTCTGTGTTATATATTTTGGGGTAATATCCTGTTCAACTGCAATATTTCGCCAATAAAATACACCTTATTTATCAAATCTGTCTTTTTCGTCTTCCCGTTATCTTGCAGGCTTCCATTATGGAGCCGTCATAGTGATAAGAAAAAGAACGTGCAGCTATAAAAAAAAAGTAAGAAGCGGCGCCCTGTCAAAAAAATCCATAAATTCGCGCCCATCGCGTTAAAACGTGACGTCATTTCCGCTTCCGGTTGTGACGTCATCTTTTTCTTTTTTTTTAATTCTGTTTGTCCCCTCCTCACATAGATGGCGACTGTTGCAACAACTAGCCACCGGCTTGACACGTGGGCTTCTACGGAAGTTACGCTACCAGTTTACATATACCTTGGTGGCGACATCGAAGGACATCGTTGCTTGGTCAAGGCGGGCCAATCACGGAGGCTCTGCAAAACCTTGTGAGGAGCAGAAAGCTTGCAATGCCTCCGATCCTGGAGGCATGTTCAAAACCACCTTTAAGGGAAGCTGTAGAGCTTTTAGAATTCGGTAAAACATTGTTGTTAAGAAGGACCAACATTATTGTCGACGATGGCGTAATTTTTTCCGCTGTTTTGGCAGCAGGAGCTTTAAAATACGCAAAAGAAAACTTCGTCTTGCTCCGCCCACGCGAACGCGCCGAAACTAACCGGAACTACGTCATCGTCGGTAGCTCTGGCGGAGCCGCGCAGCACAGTCGTATCTTCAACCGTGGCCTCCGTGACTAGTTCCGGCTGGGCGCGTTTGTGGAACTGATCGCAAGGCCATGCTTTCTTTAACTGTGCTGATGTTTCCAATGACACGGCACGCCGAAGATGACGTCACCGCGTTCACTCAGCATCTCAAGAAATCCTGCGGCTGCAGCCGCGGTTTTTGCCAAGAAATGCTATTTGCGTTCATCTGTGAATTATTACATTGATTTTCGAATGCAGCAGGATCAAACTATGATTACACACTCCAAAGACATTTTTTTAAGTGCTTCAGCCTCCCTTTAAGTTCGGAAAGCTTTTGAATATGGCGGGGGAGGGGAGGATCAGCACGTCGACCGAGAATAAAAAGAACAGGAAAATGGATTTCGCCTTCGAGTCGTCTTAGGCGATTGCATAAGGAACCCTTGAGTTTTTCCTGTTCAGACAACCTCTATAGCGCACCTATTCGGTGCCTTTGACAACGCTGTCCCTCATCTTCACAAATTCAGTCATGCGATACTACCAATAAGCACTTCACAAAATTCAGAGGGCAGTACTAACATTATTAGTCCAAAGTCGCCGACATGGGTCACTGGGGGGCAAAAAGATACGCCCCGTTGAACACAACCACACATTTATGCTTCGTCGTTAACGCGGGGGTGTCACACACTAAGCTTCGCCGAAATTAAGCTTGGGAATGTTCTATTGCAAGCATAAGTGCAAGCATGTGAACTTTTCAGATTACGGACGCTCTTGCTTCGCGATGAGGTATTCCAGTTACCACGGCGGATGTTTATTCCGCCCCTCCGATCTTGCTTCTGCTCCCTAGGCTGTCTTCTGGCGCTGCTGTTGCACGTGAAATGTTTCAATGGAGTGCATTTTACTTCGTGGGATACGAGTCAAGCAATTTATTCTCATGGTATCAGGAATTTAACGCAACAGCGTTAAAGAGTTCGTTTCGCAGAAATTCCGGTGTCGGCGTCGGTGACGGCGTCGCTGGTTGTGAGCGAAAAATGATGCATCTTGTCCGTGACCGAAAATCGAGAAAGACCCAAATAAAATAAATAATAAAATCTTCGGTTTCGAGTGAGAATCGAACCGAGGCCGTCTGATACAAACAGGTAATCTACGCAGAGCCACGCTATTTCTTGAAACGTCTTTGACAAAAAAGAACACTACATAAATAATCGAGAAAGATGCAAATAAAATAAATAATTAAAATCTTCGGGTTCAAGTGAGAACCGAACCCAAGCCGTCAGCGTGGGAAGCACGTGTTCTACCACGTGTTCTACTGCTTCGAAAAAAAAGAACACTATATGAATGTCATGTAGTGGAGGGAGTCTCCTTAACGCATGCAATATTGCGTGGCAGACACGTAGAATCGCACCAGGCGTCAAAACATGTGAATTACACGATGAGTGCGTGTTTTAAAGGCCCACTTGTTACAAAGCGCTGAGACATATTTAAGCATCATCATCAGCAAAAGCATCAACACACTGAACAGCTGCGTAAGTTCGCGTGTTCCCGGTACGGTAGGAAGAACTTTATTTAAAGATCCGGAGAAGTGCCACCCCTTAGGTGTTCCCGGTAAAGCTAAAGAAACAATCCCGGTAAAGCTAAAGAAAAGATGGCTGATCCCTCTGTCATAGGAATCGGTATAACACGAAAGTGAAACGTGTCGTCCAGTAGCAGTTGATTGTTTATAGTGCATTGGTATGTCAGAGCTTGTTTGGGAGACATAGCACCGCTTGATGTGGACGCACTCACGTTGACACATAGTGGCACATCACCGTTCCTACGACTAACGCCCATGATCATGATTTAACTCTTGCTGCAGCTGAAGTTCTTAACATATATGTGGACACCGCATATGGTGAAACCCGTGCATATATGGCATCAACGGGCACATAATAAACACTGAAACTTGATATGCACTCCTTCAAAACGTCGTTAAACGAGAAGAGAAACGCTACGCGCATCGTGTCTTCTAGCGTGGCCGTTAATTCGCACAGGGCGAGCAGGGAAAGCGTTGCGACAGCCAGGCGAGCGTCGGAGAGCTGTTTGTCGATATGGATGGATGCTATGAGCGAGGCACGGGCTAAAGCCACCCCGCGGTGTTTAAAACGTTGAAGACATTACATTTCCAGTGTAAACGCACCTTTCCAGTTTACCATTGGAAAAAACGGCGCGTTTTTTTTTTTTTAACCTGGTGGCACACATCTCACCGACCCGTATATAGAGGACGCCCATAGCATCCATCCAAGAGCCCTGAGAGAGGAAAGTGTGAAAGTTAAAGGCGCGTTCATGTAGCCTCCGTTATTTTTTTGGCGGTAGCTCAGCGGCCTAAACTCCTGCCAGCCATCGTCGCGGACGAGAGGTCATGGGTTCGACTCCTGCCATCAAAACTTCTTGACAGTTTTTTTTGCCATTTCATGGCCTTCATTTTGCCGACGTATTTCAGTGACGGAAATACGTCATGAAAGTCTCAGTGGACCCGGCATAAAGCACTTTCGTGTTAGAAAATAAACAGGAATCCGGTGGTTGTGTTGCTGTTCTTGCACACAATAACGCACAGATTAAAAATAATGGCTTCCCGGTGCGATGCGCCAATGATATTCTCGGCACCCAAAAATCGATAGGTTTGTGTCTAAAATTAACATGTAGAGCACTGGTGAAGCCGCCCGAGAAGCAACATGTAACGTCAAACGTGTCAAGTGATTTGTTGAGTGCAAGGAAAAAGTATACAGTTTATAGGATTCCTCTGTCCAGCGCCTCATTATACATTAGACAGACGGGCAGGTGCCTCAACGAAAGGCTACAGGAACAAAAGAATATGTGTAATAGAGTTGCAATCGAGGGGATCACGCTCGCACTGATCTGCCTGTAAGCGTAACCCGAATTCAGTGCCAAAACTATGTTGACACAGCAGGAACCGAATTAAAAAAAAGACAATTGTAGAAGCGTACGCTATGCCGTCGGGGCAGTGTGGCGCATGCGTGAGCTCTCCGTCCGTTGGACTTAAAGACAAGCAGTTGCATTTCTAGTGAAACAGATTTTGGTCGCCGTACATCTTTCATCTTGGATTCTGACTTGGCATTTTGGTAACGTAAATTTCCAAGAAAATACAAGGGTTTTTACAATTGTTAGCAATCACGTTTGCCCATGCGCGGTTTGCCAACAGTGCCTATCCTTTTATGTTTTACCCACCCCTTCTTGTCTACTTTCTTAAATCAGTTGCTGGATGCGCTTTCGTCTCATCGTTTCGTGTCTGCCTCTTTGTGAACTTTGAATCGCTGACTTTTTCATCCATTATGTTCTAACTAATCCCTGCAGAAGCTCTTCTGAGAGGGGTAAGGCATTGCGTAGCCATCATAGTATGATATAGCAAGTGGGCCGGAAAGGGATGTGATGTGAAGAG
>NC_051178.1:207176131-207199964 GCF_013339695.2 Rhipicephalus sanguineus | reverse complement strand
CAGGGGCCATCCCTGAGCGGAAGGAATGAAATGCCCGCCTTAAGAAAAGATATTGGGTGAAGTGGGACAATAAAAATACGACGCAAGCAAGCGTAGCTGACAGCGCGGATACTTTCTTTCTTTCTTTCTTTCTTTCTTTCTTTCTTTCTTTCTTTCTTTCTTTCTTTCTTTCTTTCTTTCTTTCTTTCTTTCTTTCTTCTTCTTCTTTGGTTCCGCAGGCTTTCCCAACGAAGGGCGTGAGTTAAGCGGGGACGCATTCCGCATTCGAGGGACATTTCTGAGGCAACTAGTTCACAGAAGCTTCTTAAGTGCGCGATCGCCTTTGATCTTGAAAAAAAAAAATGAAACTTGTCGGCTACTCGGAAGGCAGCTCCACGTGCGGTGGCGGACATGGAACACACAGCATCGTGTGGGGAGACCACTTAATCGAATTTTCACTATATACCTACGATGAAAACATCCTCAAAGGCTCCAGGATCGGCGTCAAGCCCTTTTCATGAAGCTGCAAGAATTCGCCGCACAAGAGAGACATGAGCGTATCCAGTTCGTGTCCAGAAGCGCATCGTCTCGCCTCGCACAACCTTATCGCTCAAGAAATGCTTTAGGCACGTGCACCTTGTTTTACATACATATTTTCATACTTATCTATATTCCGGACACCTTGAAAAATGAATGCAATGATTCTCGAAATGAGCTGTCTGTTTCCAGGCGTCTGCGATTAGAATATGTGGAGTGAAGGTAAATGAATCGTGTTTTTTGTTTCTTGCTGCTGCCTTTATGAGCTACGAATGAAACTATTGCTGAAAAAACATGAAAATTGCACATACACAAATTAAGCTATCAATATGCTGCAAAGTGGAAACCAGGCTCCAACGCTTTCATTCCTCTCATACATGACATGTCATCGTCATGATACTTTTCTCCTTAACACAGAATTAAACAGAGAGGACTCTCAAGAATGATATCGATAAAAGGTTGAAGTGGTCCCATTGTATGTACTTACTTCGAATTTTATAGCGATTTCTTTTTCTTGACCTTCGTTCATTGCGGCATGTCGGGGAAAATGCTGTTTCACTGAAAATTAGCCGACCAATATCCAAAGAATATTACTCTTCTTTTTTTATTTCCTTTTCCTAATTTTTAATAAACGTCGCCAAATGAAGAAAATCTTTCAATTACTGAACTACCACTCGTAAAGGAGCAGATGAGAACTGCAAATACGCAAATTAAATTATCAGTATGCTGCAAAGTGGAACCCAGGCTGGAGCGCTTTTATTGCTTCCATGCTGAATCGTTAGATCATTCCTCCAGTTGTGTCTTGTCTACCATGCAATTTTCGCTCCCATGGTATCAGCTGTCTTATAATTTCGCACGCGTAATTACTGCGTATGGCTCACCTTTTTTTTTTGCATAATCTGATTCTTCACCAGTATCATATAATGGTCACGAGCCATTAGACGGAAGAAAACCAACAACAACGCTAGCAACAGCGGCAGCAGCAAGTCACAGAGAAGTCGGAAGAGGCACTTCGTTGTGCTTACTTTTACCGCTTTTGAAGTGGTTCTGCTCCTTAAGATTTTGAATTTCTCCTCAGGCGACTGCTGCAGGATTTTGAATTAAACCAGGAAAATTTACTTTTTAATTATTGAAGTCCTATATTATGTTTATTTCGATCGATCCAGATTTACTTGCCATTGGAATGGCTTACATTTGACTAATTATTTTAACTCACTCGACTCAGTTTTCAACAGCTTGCAGCGCTAAAGAGACGAGGACCAAGTTCAAAGAAGGTAACGACACGAGCGCCGACTCACAACTAAAGTTTATTGAAAGAGACGACACGAATAATTTTGTTAATTCTAATAAACTTTAGTCGTGAGTCAGCGCTCGTGTCGTTACCTTCTTTGAACTTCGTCCGCGTCCTTTTAGCACTGTAAGCTGTTCTAAAATGAGCCATCATTAACTAGCCCAGGTTGCCCTTCTCGTGCAGTTTATCACTCGACTCATGCCCGACCACTCCAAAGTTGGTGTGAGCTGTTCGTAGAGAATAACAACAGAATTACAACGTTGCCCATATATGATTAGCCCCACTGAATCCTTGTCCTGTTTTTCGATACTTCGCAAGAAATGTTGCACAAAGCATTCATTCATCCACACCCGTTTTACGTCGCAAGAACACTGCCCATTTCGTTCCTTTCCAAAGCGCCATGTGAACAGCACTGTCTGCGGATGGAAGGTCGCGCCTCCTTTATCCTCACTGTGGCTGCACAGTCCGCGCGCGCCATTTTGGAGCAGTCGGCGGTGCCTGCCTGGCTGCAGATGGCTTCATCCGCGCCGTCTTCCCGCGTGACTTAGTGCTGGATCTCGTTTAATGTCAACTTTCGGAGTCGCGTTGAAGTTGGAGTACCGAGGGTAATGACGCGCTGCAGGCGGTGCACAACAGTTGAAAAAGGTGGAGAAACACAAAACGGACACGGACCTTGCGCAAAATCCGTGTCCGTCTTGTGTTTCTTCTGGTTTTTTCCTGCCTTTCCTTGCTCTCTCTCTCTCTCTCTCTCTCTCTCTGGATTTTCGTCTGTCGTGCACCGCTGCAGCGTATCATTACACTCAGTATGCCATAGCCCTAGTGGAAGCACTTTTGAAGTTGGAGACAACACAAAGTGTTCGCTCCCTTCTGCCCACGTAATGAAGTTATTATTCAGTCGAAGAGCGAGTTCTATTCTGGTTTGACTGTACACGCCTGACATTGCGCTCATTAACTTTATAAGTAAGCGCGTATTTATTGCTATAAGATATGATCAATACGGTCAGCACAGCTAGGAATCTTTTACTTCTCGTAGTTGCCTAATACTTTACTATCGCTTGCAGTGCACGACCTTTCGGGTGCAAGTGCGAATTTTTACGTTTATATGTTGCGCCACTGAAATCACTGTCGTTCATTTTTTTTTTATCTTGGTATCCATCCCACATTTGGCCAACGACCGCGTACCATGTGCCGTAGCGCTTCAGCATTTCAACAAAGAGGACATAACCCCTTTGTTTTCTCTGCATACGTTCGGGCTTTAAGGCGTAAACCCTGCATCTGCTACTTGTGGTTCGCCTAGATTGCAGCTGCAGAATATTTGATAGTCTTGCAAAATAGTTATGAGTTATTCATTGGTGAATTAACTGTTAGTGTATACTATTATGCTGTGGCCTCAAGGCCGAGGCTTCGGAGCCAGCGACCAGCTGGAGCTGTAAGAGATGACACGGAGGCAGCGAGCAGAAAAACATCCCGACCGTTGAGCATCAAGCCCACAGCCAGAATGACCCGTCGCCGCAGCGGCGAATCCTTGCACGAGCGAGTGGTGTGCCACGGGCAGCTCATCTTTTTCCCATCGCAAGCCTGGACACCGCCAGCGCTTTTTATACTTTATATTTATTCGTGTATTTTCATTTCTTTGCGTATGCGGCTCTGCTGTCAACAACTCCCGCGCTTTTCGCTCATAATTCGGCTTCATAATGCCTTGGACGTGAAACATTGCCATGACCAAACAAAGTTTGAACTCCAGTTTCAAATTTGCCTTTAAAAATTAACCGGTTCTTGGCCACTCCCCCAGTGTGGGTATGAGCCACAGCTTCTAGAGTCTACTCTACTATTCATGACCGCCATGGCCTTCGCACCTATTGCTTTGTGACTCCTCGCTCGCCTCTTACGGCAACAGAAAGTGCGCCGTCGATTTGGGCACGACTCTGTAACGCACGATAGCGTGCTATTAAATCAGGGTGTATATTCGCCTTAATAGATTCCAGCGGGCGATGCCGGGCCCGTGCTAACATACCTTTTACTGCACTGACGTTCGCGTCTCGTCGGGAATGCAGTGATCGCGCCCTATCTAGCAAGCTTTTTACCCCGCAATTGAGGTTTTTATTAACGCATTAGCGTGGCACGATTTTTTGTACTCTTAGCTATTTGGCGATAAATATTTAGGACTCCGTTGCAAGCAGCGAAAGGACTAGACTCGGGGATCGTGACTGTCTCAGGGGAGCCGTAGCCGCGCATTGCTTTTAAAGAAAGTACATAGTTGAAAAGGGCCTAAAATTTCGTATTAAAAAGACAGTCAACGCGTACTCTCTGCGGAAGATAATTATTTGCTTTTTGTACGCGTCATTTTATTTTAGTTATCTTTCTTTTTTTAATTCTTGCATTCTTTCACGACACGTGATTGATTGCGCATGGCGAGGCAAGCATGAGCCTGCGGATTGAGCGAAATATTTCGAGGCACCAGAATCATGCGCCCGCTACTGTTCATTATCCATAAAAAAATGCAGCAGAAATTGTGCGCTATATTAACAGTATGTCTGTGACATTAATATTTTTTTTAATGACTGCGTACTGACTACTGCTATATCTAGTACTATTCCATGGGCAGTGAGAGTGTGCTCACATGCTGAGGAGCACTAAATGTGAAGTGTTTCACTTATATATTAAACAAAAATGTGAAAGATGCTTTCACGGCTGTTTTTATACAATGTACTTTAGCTTGGATAGACGGACATCCGAGTATGCACAGTGCTTCGTGGCTAACTTGGACCAAGCTAATTTAAAAAGTGCAACTAAATACGATGATACTTCCAACGTTGTTTTGTTAGTGGTAGCCTCGCACAAACTGATAACATTTGTGGACAATTAGTTATGTACTGTAAGTAGTGAAAATTAATTCTCTAAATAATTATTGTTCGCATAATTGCGGAAATTCAGACTCGTGGTTGTGCATCGCATTAAAGAAACATTACGTTCGAAAATTTCCGGCCCGCTGCATCATTCCTCATTAATTTTTCTTTGTTTCATATTTGTGTCGCCAAAGGCGAAGAAAGATGCGAAACTAGGATGGTGATGATGGCATTGTATGGCACGAAGAACTTCATTATGTCCTGAAGGTCAACATTGGGTTGACGCGGGCAGCCCCCACGTTGGGACTGTCAAGCCAAGCCCTCCTGTCACATCGCGGGCCTTCTGTGGTAAAAACATTTGTTAGGCTATAGGAGAGACAGAAGGTATGCTGGGACTAGCCCATGAGGGACTGGTCCTCACAGATACTAGGTGGAGGTCCCTAGTTCTGGACTCCAGGGGCAATGGCCACCGCCCGGGCGCACCCCACTAAGGCTTATTTGGCCTGTAAGTTGTGGTAGCCGAGCAGGGTCGACTCCCAGTACTACCTGGCTGGGTTGGGGATGGGGTGCGCCCTCACCTCTCGCATGCTTTCGCTTCACATTGCAGTGCTGCAGATCAACATGACCTTCGGGGTTTCTTTAACACGAACCCATACATAAACATGAACGTGCGTTTTGCATTCCTTCTCGTTAATTCTGAACACCACCACCTCGCGTCCATTACCATAACGGAGAGCCATGCACTGAGCCGCCGGGTGAACGCTCACTGACATTCTATACTGAGTCTATTTAGCTTATTGGTTTTGTCAGACCAGTAAACACAACTGATCCGTTGCTGACAACCTAGGCAAAGTAATGAACTCCTGCACTGAATCTACTTTCACGTTATCTTGCGTATATGACTGCATGGTAGGACTGCATTGGCGTGTTGGTGGAACATGCGTAAGAGTCAGTAACAGCGCAAGAACACAAGAGGGGACAGAAATGATGGTGTTGGGTGAATATAAATTTTCAAAAAGAAGATAAGGTTTTACGTCCTGCCTGCTGAACACCGGAGGGGACTTCAAACAGTTTATTTCGTTTCAGAAACCTTCATTACACCGAATGTTCAAAATTATGCTTTATGGTTTTCTTAAAATTCAGCACTTTGAGGTACGTGAAAACCATCCTCGCAGATAAGCTATGTGTCCATATTTACAAAAAATGAGGCAATAATTATCGCTGTCAGCCGCCCAACTAGCTAAAATTGAGCAATGAACCTTTTAGTGACTGCAGTAAGTGGCATGTCTGAAAAGTTGAAGACAGTCGTACTTCCGCGCAGTTCCACTTGGAAGAATTCTTGTCTGTGCTCCAAGATATCCGGCTGCAAAGTTTAATTGTGGTTTGCATGCCCGCATGGAAGGCGGTGAGGCTCGGCGCAATTCCTCTCTGGTGTGACTAGCAGTCATTCCTTGCTATGGCCAGTCGGTAGTAAAGGGTAACCGTTATCATCTTTGCCGATGCCTTCGACCTGTTGACAAATTAAACGCCGCACGCAACTGCCGCGGTATATCAGGGAGGAGCTTTGCGCCTGTCCTCACTGTCTTGCATGCCTAAACATCCGAACCGCAATTAAACTTTGCAGCCGGGTATCTCGGCGCACGGGCATGCTAGAAGAATTCTTAAGTGGAACTGCGCTGAAGTACGACTGCCTCTAACTTTTCAAATACAAGCATGCCAGCTTACTGCAGCCACTAAAAAGTTCGTTATTCATTCTTAGTTATTTGGCCTGCTGACAGCGATAATTATTGTCTCATGTTATGTCCCCTGGATAACATAACTTATCCGCAAAGGTGGTTTTCACGTACCTCCCAGTGCTGAATTTTAAGAAAACCATAATTTTGAGCACCAGGTATATAAACTCACGGAACTACAACAGCCTTGCGCCGGATGCAGTGACGCCACACAGAAATCCAACGTGGTGCCAGCCTGAGATTTCCTTATCAGTGAGCGCAACAGAGGGAGTACTAACTCAATTATCCTTTAGACATGAAATTTGCACGTGTGAGAGGGTCTGTCGATTTTGCGATGGTATTGCATCCTATAATAAGAAGCGTCGCGATAGGATCTTGTCGTGAAAAGCGGCAAGTAATCTCTCTTGTCTCAGCGGATCGCCTTACCTTTGCATACCACGTTTGTTGCTTATCTGTTGCTTTCGATCTGTGCGGAATAAAACCGTAATATCCACCTTTTCTTTCTCTGTGCAGCATAAAACTCAGGGCCAACCACTGCGGCTCTCCTTATCGTAGACAGGCGGAAGGGTTTCTTACGTCTGTTTTACAGCTTTAAAAAGAAAAAAAATTAGCACCACACATCGCACTCAAAGATTACCGGTATACTTGTGTTTTCCAGACGACTTGCTGTTTTGCCAGACCAGGTTATGCTTCGACGCGCCTTGGCTCAAGTTTCGTCCCTTCCACATCAAGGGTAGTTCCGGTCTGACGTAACAGAGCGGGTGCGTTTCCTGCGCGCCGAGAGCGGTCAGTTTCGATGTCGACATTAAAATTCAATGATGAATATCTAAAATTACATGCAACTTTCGTAATTTCTAAAAAAAAAAGCTATGTAAATTTCAGTGGTCTGCAACATTCCCATATAAACAACGGCACGCAAGTCAATAATTAAAAGTTAACCCATATAGGCCCAAACTCAGAAAAAATGGCAATACAAATATTTTTTTTTCACAAAAATTGTACTTTTACCCTCAAAAGAAAGCACAAGTTCTTTATTTACTGCCAGGTAAGCGCAACACTGTTTTTCAAGGCGCCTTATACATGTAGGACTCTGTGGATTAGGGGTGCTATGTGCTGGTGTGGTAAGCCTTGAAACATTTCACGTACACACCGACATTGCACTTCTTCCTCTCCATGACGTCTTTCATACAAAGCACGCGTTTGCCGGAGAAAGCGGTCGGCACGTGGCAGCATGAAAAGCAAGCAATGGCTAGGCCTGCACACGTTGAGAGTGAGGCCTGCTTGATGTGCTGTATGTAGGTGGCGCTAGTAATCAGATAAAGAAACAGTGATGTTAGAGTGCATCAAAAGAGCGTCCTATATGTAGGACACTGGGCATATATTGCTTAATTAACAAGTTTTTGTTGATTAGTAACTTTAATATCATTTTAGTTGCGTGAAAGCATTTTCACTTCGACACAGAGTTCATGAGCTTAAACGACAGGAGCCTGAATGTCATAGGATCTTTATAAAAAGTCTATTGAAAGAAAACTGCATATTGAAGCTTTCTGAAAATAAAATAAAAAGATGTTGGAAATCAGCGCTCTGTTTCTCTTCTGTCCCCTCTCGCGTTCTTGCGCTGTTACTGTTACTTGCGCTGTTACTGAAGCGCTGTTGCGCTTGAACTTAAACTGGTTGTTAAAAATTAACTGAGGAGCGTACATGGAAACTAGGACGTAATAATGGCTCGTCTCTTTCTTGGTACGTGCGTAACCTTAGTGTTGTTCGAAACGGGAAGTTTTTTCCTGTTCTAGTGATGAGCAACCTCGTCGAAATACGTACGTTTATGCTAAACAGTCAGTTCTATTGGTAAAGAAGCTCACTGATTTGCACAGTCAGAGCAGGCAACCGTGCATTAAGAATATCTGAGCATTTTTTAATACCGGGACTCCGCGTGTGTCAACAGCAACCAAGCCCGAACTCCCCTCCTCCCCTTTTTTTTGCATTCAGCTGCAATGCTTCTTTTTATTTAATTACTGACGTAGGGCTCAGAATAAACATGTTTGAGGCTCGCCTTCATTAACTCAGTAGAAGTGCTGAAGGCGAGCGTAAGGTTGAGCTGTTTGGATATATTTTGTTAGAGAGGGCCCTAAGGAGGTGGGACAAATATAATGCTACAACATCCAAAACGAAGTTGAATGGCAGGCTACGCCGTCTTAAACTTTTCAGCTAGTCTTAGAGTGAGCGAATACGTGAGCAAAAGGGTCGCTTATGCACGCACCTAAGACGGCTGGAAGGCGAAAGGCATCTTCTTTTTCTTCTCACTCGATGTATTGTTCCTGCGCCGCCACATCACCTGGTCTTGCACTGCCTCCGTGTCGGGCCCACCGTTGACCAAGCAAAGATAGATGTGATGACGCCACACATTTTGACGATATGTGACCTCATGATGACGTCACATGGGGAAGTCATCACGTGAGGATTTCTTGCATCACTCGTGTGGACGCCGACGGGAGATGCCTACGCGCGAGGCCGGTCAATTTTCGTGCTCGATGAGGCACCTAAGGCTTTCGCCCTAAAAAGGAAAATAACAGATGCCTCTGGTGCTTGTGAATGACATTTTTTAGCACCTTTCAAAAGCTTTCAGAAAAAGCAGTTCCGACCAGCGACGCGAGTAAATGTGAACATTCGATTTCCTTAAGCTGAAGGGGAATGAGATCCGTTTGCGCGGTGTTTTCGTAGGACGCGCTTTCCTCGAAACGGGAATGAAGTCGCTTTTTGCTTCCGCGTTCCTTGAGATGGTTTTCGTTTTCCAGTCTTTCATTTCGCCTTTAAAGCTTTAATTGTGGATGCCACATGGAGGAACTAAGAGAATTTAACGAGATAATGAACAAATGAGCCCTCATGTTCGCAAGCACGTATCAGTTTTCCTCATACCAGAAATACTTAGCATGCCTTTTTCGACAAAAAAAAAAGAAGAAGCGGTGCTAGAGATGTGAATGAAGGTAAGCAGAAGTTTGCGCACGTGCCTTGTTATTTCTATAGAATGGTAGAAAAGCAGTAATGTCCAGGAGTTCATGTTTGCTTACCGTACCTGACGTCATTTCAGGAAGCCTGAACTTTTAGTCCTTTTTTTTTTGTTCTTTAACACTTTGCGACGTTAATCTTGTTAACTACAAGTTTCCTACGGGAGTGCTGTCACGTATTACTGCATGTCGTTCTTGCTGAGTCAGTCGTAGAAAGCCAAGGCAAAAAAAATTCGGCAGACCCCATGACTTGTGGCAATCGCTTTCATGCGAAGCACTCAGCGAGTACTACTAGGCTGCATTTTCTGGCTCTGAGCTAAGCGTTACGAAGTGGATCGACGTGTTTTTGTAAGAGCAGCAGTTACGTGCACATCGTGGGCTTACCAGGAACGTCGACAACACTGGGGCTTAAAGGTTAACATAGGTCAGACGTAACGCAAGCACTCACGTTGGAGCACATATGTCAGTATTACCGAAACGAAGTGCACTTTACAGTGCGATGATATGAATATCATATGGAACTTTCGTTAGCGTATTCCTCCGGGGTCGAGCAACGCTCTAATATAGCTTGCTGAATCATAGGAATACAAGTGTCATGTTTGTTCGACTGCTAGAAAAGCGAAGGCAACACTGGAACCACACTTCACGTTAACTAGACATGACGCCTATATCGTAGTAGTAGATCGTAGGAGATCTTTGTTATGAAATTAGATAGCCAGCACCCCACCCACAATTGACGTTGCACTGACATTACGTCTGCATAGGGCGTTGTTCCAAAGAAGTTGCTAAACCTGGCGTGGCTCTGTGGCAGAATACATGACTGCCAAGCAGAATGCTTGGGTTCAATTTCTGCTGCGATCTTAATTTTTATTCTTTGCATTTGTGGAATCAACGCTGCCGACGTCGGTTTTTCAACGCTGTTGCATTTAAATTACCAATGTATGTTCTCGCCGTTGCTGGAATGATATAAACCGTCAATCACCTGTGGCGCATACCCGTACACCGCGGCCCGTGTAATTCATGTCATGACCAGACAGTCGTATTCGTCAAATCCTCTTACCCTCCCATGCCAATTTTGGTCTACACCAAGTTAAGGAGGCGATTATGACAGCACCCAGTCGTAGGCAGTTAGATAGATAGATAGATAGATAGATAGATAGATAGATAGATAGATAGATAGATAGATAGATAGATAGATAGATAGATAGATAGATAGATAGATAGATAGATAGATAGATAGATAGATAGATAGATAGATAGATAGATAGATAGATAGATAGATAGATAGATAGATAGATAGATAGATAGATAGATAGATAGATAGATAGAAACGCTCAAAGTGCCTTGGGTTCGCTCAGAAATGCTTCGCATTTAAAACAAGAGTGGAGTGCGACAGTGAAGTAATGCACTTCACCGCCGTTTCTCTAGTTCCTCTCTTCCTTTTTTTTTAATTTGCACGTTTGCATTTCTTGCGATCACCTGTCTTTTATCGCCTTCCTCTCCATTTCCAATTCCATTTTCTATTCCACCATAGCTACTTCGATCCTTTCTGTACTAGGATGATTTTGATGTATATACCATCTCTAGCGTATACGATGATCTGCTATTTGCGGGTGCCGGCCATTTTTCGTGGCAATTCTACGTGCCTGCACTCACGAGCAAAAGTGTGAAAGCCAATCGATGCCGTAAATGATATTTCTTTTATTTGCAGCCTGAGTATTTCGACTGAAGTCGAATGGTACGGCTCAAGAGCGCACGCTCGAACAATGCGGTGTATTGAATGTGTCGTGCTCCTGTGGACGTCAGCGTGCCAGGAGGGTGGCGGAAGGGTTGAGAAAGGGCAACTGACAACCAGCCGTTTGTAGCGCGAAACCACAAGGAAATCCATACGGATTTCTCAGAAAGAAAGCGCACACATCCGCAGTGCCCCCCCCCCCCCCTCCTTCCTCCGCTCCCAACTCCGACAAAAATTTCTGGCTACGCCCCTGTATTGCTCTGTGGAGCTACGCAGAAAAAAAAAAAGCATTTATTTTTTGGTGATCCCGCGATACCCAAATTTTTTCACGCAACTGCTTATAGCTTGATGCACTTGCTTGCTGCTTCATAGAAAGTAACAGAACGCAAACGCGTTATTCTCGGAAGTCCATTCCTCGTTTTTGCTCGACTTACTTTGAGCGCGCGCACTTCCCCGTCCGTCTCATTCGCAGGCTGACACAGCGAACGGTGTAGTGACACTCACTTCCGAACGTGCTTACCCACGAGTGCGACTGTTAACCTCACTTCAATGCGTAGGAGTGTGCAACGTCTAGCAGTGCATCAAACATAAGTAAAACAGTGCGCAGTAAAACAACTTTTTGTTTCTGTAATTCAATATCTTCAAAACGTCGTTGTTACAAAAAGATACAGTCATTCTTTCTTCTCCAACTTTATTCGTTTCTCATTAATGCGCGCTGTCCGAGGCCCAGTGGAAACTTCGTTTACATTCCCATTAAATGTTGAAAAATTGCGAAGTTTGGTCCCAACTAAGATGTCATCAGCATTCCAAGCAGATAAACTATGCAGTCGCTCATTCGCTTCTCTTAACCACGGCCTCGTTATCATTCATATGAGAAGTTTCCAAACCATTAGTGGTGGTAATAATTGATGTCCAGGCTTGCACAATCGGCAGGGCTTTCGGCGGAGCACTCCCACGAGTGAATGCCGCTATTCGGGCGAGTGAGCGAAAGTAAAACGTACACAAAGAAGCGCGGCTATTCATCTCGTTACGCCGTTGATATTAGCGGCGGAGCTGGTCAAGGCCGAGGTAAATCCCTGGAGACCCGTCGTTCTCACTTTCGAGCCCAGCTGCCAGAGCGAGGCCTGAGGGGAGGGGAGCATGGCTAAATCTAAGTGGGTGTGGGGGAATCCTAGTGTTCAGCCTGGTAAAGAAAGGGTAGCGACGTGGAGTGGGTGAAGTTGGGTAGAAAGGAGAAGAGAAAAGGCGAAGCTATAGCGGGAGCGAGGCAGGTGGTGTGGAGAGGAGGACCAGCTGATAACCAGCATGGAAAAGCAAAGGGTCTCGCATTCGTTCCGGAATGTTCGGCAACGGCCAAGCTAAAACTGATGCCACCAGCTCCGCTGTTTTATCAGCCTTCGCGAAGTTAAGTCAGTTGAAGCTGCGTATAATTTTTTATTTGTTTTCTCTTTTGATGACCTAACAGAATTATAGGACGACGACACACTTCTCAGTTCTTCTTTCGATTGTGTCAGTGTCTTCCGGGTAAACTGTTCCTGTAAAAGCCCACAAACTTTCGACGCAACAAATTCTTCAATATTGAGCTTTTTTTTACAGATCCCTTGCGGGAATGTGGAAGAATACAAAACAATAGTAAGCAAAGTTACTGAGTTGCAGTAAGCTGCCGATGCTTTTAACTATGATAAGCTGGCTTGAACTCCAATCATGCCAGTTTCATGTTGTGACGTCATCACAACCCATACATCAGTGTCACGACTCACGAGCATCTTACATCATATCAAGTCTGCGTCATTCTACTTCAATATTACTGGTACTAAGAAATATAGACCACAATATTAGCAATCCTTGATGCTCAATATCTCGACTACTTCATTTCCGCCACAATAACACTCGGCAACACATCGCAAGGTGCGATCTGCATTCTTACGGCATTATTTCTAAATATACTTTTAAATTATATCTTCCGCAGCGGTGAACCAATAGTTACGGGGTTCGGCTACTGACCCGAAAGTTATGGGTTCGATCCCGGTCGCAGCGGTCGCATTTCGAAGGATGCGAAATGCTAAAGGCCCGTATACTGTGCGATGCGAGTGCACGTTAAAGAAACTCCAGGTGGTCAAAATTATCCTGAACCGTACACTACGGCGCCTCTCAGTCCGAGTCGCTTTGACACGTTAAACCTCAAGAACCAACCAACCAGCTTTCAAGTTACACATGTTGTCCATGTCGAAAACGTGGAATTAAAATGAGGGCAACTGTGAAGACATCTATATGCTGGTAATCACTTGAAGTGACGTACCTGGATATTATTTAGCGATTTCTCGCATCTGCTGAAGCAGACGTAAGCACGTCGCGCAATTCCGCTGTGCACCTTGGCAGGCCACGCATCCTGGCCGGCCTTTTATCGACCTCGCCTCTGTTGCCGACCCCGCCACGACTGGACAATTTATAGCCTCCGCTTCCCGGGTTTACTGCCTAACTGTCCCCGAGATCCCCTTATACGACCGCAGATGATGCGATCGGCACGTACCAGTCTATGTGTCTGAATTTCTCCGCAAATCAGGGTCCGCCCTAGCTATTGCGACCAAGCAGGTCACAATTGCTCCAAGGTGCACTCGTGCGCAGGTAACCGAGAGACGCGTGCTTCTTTTGACACACGAATCTTCCCAGAGCTTGACTCGCACGGGTCACACGAATAACAGCTTGTTTCGTGATCAACCTAGTCGTTTTGCGTTCTTTGTTGGTAAACACTCCAAGTCCTTTCCGCAAGTCATCGAGAAACTCCTACATCGTGTATAAATTTAAGGGAGCCGCATCAGTCCTGATTCGTCAAGTATATCGTACTTTTCACAATCATCACTTTCCTGTTTACCTGCGCATGCACATTAACTTCTTCAGTTATTTGCTCTGTCGTCGAGCTGTTTCTCCGTCGCGTGACGTAAAACATTGATGTCTAGATAGCAAGCAAAACGAGAGTGTCGTCATTGTAATAATAATTGCTGGGGTTTACGTGACAGAGCCACGATATGATTATGATGCACACCGTAGTGGGGGGCACAGGGCTAATTTCGGCCACCTGG
The DNA here is from genome assembly GCF_013339695.2 of Rhipicephalus sanguineus. Taxonomy (NCBI): domain Eukaryota; kingdom Metazoa; phylum Arthropoda; class Arachnida; order Ixodida; family Ixodidae; genus Rhipicephalus; species Rhipicephalus sanguineus. The sequence goes on along the minus strand of NC_051178.1, from coordinate 207,185,758 downwards.
GGTTCTTTAACGTGCACCTAATTCTAAGCACATACATGTTCTTGGCATTTCGCCACCATCGAAATGTGGCTGCCACGGCTGGGAACCGAGACCGCGCACTCGAGCATAGTAGCGCCACACCTTGCGTACTATAAGCTACAACGTCGGGTTGTTGTCATTGTTGTATGCACACTAGGCATAGACGAACATTCGAGCGCTCCGAATATTCGAACGAATATTACAGTATTCTAATTCACTTCGACACAAATTTAAATTATATGAAATTTCGACGCATTCGAAATTAACGAATAGACGTATATTTGACCGCATGCAACTCCCTTGTAAAGATGGTTTCATGGCACCGTAGGGGTGCTATGCCGTGAAACCACCTATCCAAGAGAAATCCGCACAACCACGAAGCTATACTACGAGGTTAAAAGTACATATTACATTCACCTCTATTAATTGTTTATTAACTTTAAAGGCATTTTACAAGGGCATATGTGCGTTTAGTAAATTTTAAAGCATAACGTATTTCATCGCTGATAACTTGCACCCTACTGCTGTTCAAATCTTTCTACTATTCAAAATTGCTTCCACTTCACTTCAAACCAAAAAAGTGACATCCACACACGCCTAGATTCAATTTAAAAAATGTTGTGGAAGTCAAAAATGGATGACAAAAATGGTCATTTTTTATGTTATGCGATTAGTGTTCGAACTATTCGATTCCAAATTATTCGACCAAATCGCCATTTGCCTCGAGTTCGCTTCGAACCTCAAGTTTACTATTTACTCACCCCTAATGCATACCAAGATATCTGAATCATAATGAATTTCATCGATGGAAGCGCATTTTGAGAACATTGAATTGAATAAAACTCGGTATATGTCCGATGATACCGCCGCTGTTATCCCAAAAAGTGCACACGTAATTGCAACTGAGCAGGCATGCGTTTCCCTCACTTGTTTACTCAGCGCGAAACTCAACCGACATCCATGCTTGCGTGATACAGAACCTGTCGAAGGTGTACCAGCGCGCGTTCTATTAATTTAGCGGCAGCCTCACGTTTTACGCAAAAAATATCTGCGCATACGTGAAGCCCGTCAGGAAAATCTGTGCCTGTATTAAATATTTCGCAATTTCGACCATGGTTGGTAGATAATGGTGGGCTCAGCGTCTTCTCAACGAAAACGAATGATTTTTTTCGCTGTCGTGAAATGCTGCTTCGCGCCTGGCATTGTTTACATGTGAGGCGATATTTATGGATACAGCGTTGTCGATTTTCGCTCATTTCCTGGGAAAATGATTTTGAAGGTGCGTGTCTAGTTAATCCGTCGTCTCGTATTTGAATGAACAGAGTTAATGATAATTGATAATTGTTCGTGTTTTACATCCCAAAAACACGATATCATCGAGGGCTCCGGAAATCTTGACGATCTGCTGTTCTTTAATGTGCACCTAAGTCTAAGTGCACGGGCCTAGAGCATTTCCCCACCATCAAAATGCGGCCGCCGCGGCCGGGATTCGATCCGGCGACCTTCGGGTCAGCAATCGAGAATCATAACCAGTAATTACCGTGGCAGGTCAATCAACATAGTTGTTCCCCAGCCCAGCCAAAAAGGGCAATGTTTCCTCAAATATTAATATAAATAAATATCACAATCACGAGTGTTATACAAATATGATAATAATACTAGCAACTGATAGGGTTAAACGTTCTAATGTAACACACGAACTATGAGACGCGCAGTAAAGGATAGTGTCGGGAGGAAGGTTCAGGAATAATCTTGACATTAAACTCGGTACACAAGTAATCCGCCCCCGTCAGATGCGGCCGCCAATGAAACGACTGACCTCCATCTCACGAGAACACCTCCATAGCCACAAATTCACAGCCTTTGGCGCGCATACAGAGAATCCACGTAATCTAATCCTTGACACTGCGCCAGATTAGTGTCTTGGTATTACGTAGGCGAAAACATAGCAAGCAGCTGGGAGCCTGGTGTTGTGACCGGGTATCTCGATCGCCGAGATTAAGGCTAAGTGGGTTTAGCGAACAGCCCGTCGGGCCACACTCGTGGAAAGCCTTCAAAGTGTTGCACTCTGTTCTCGCCGTAGTCCAAACAACGGTTATGAAAACACGAATGTGCCCTGGACACCCTGCAAAAATACATAAAATAATTTAGATAGATAGATAGATAGATAGATAGATAGATAGATAGATAGATAGATAGATAGATAGATAGATAGATAGATAGATAGATAGATAGATAGATAGATAGATAGATAGATAGATAGATAGATAGATAGATAGATAGATAGATAGATAGATAGATAGATAGATAGATAGATAGATAGATAGATAGATAGATAGATAGATAGATAGATAGATAGATAGATAGATAGATAGATAGATAGATAGATAGATAGACACCGAACACGAGCAGCCGCGCACCATAACCACTGTACGACCGTGACGGCTAAGCGCAGTTTAAGACATAGCTGTTAGTTGCGCAGAATTTCATACACAGCATGTGACTGATGCATCACTCTACGTATACTAGATTCCAACCATGCAGTTCACTGTATCGGAAAAATTGTGCTTTCCTTTAGTTTTGCGTTCACCAATTTAGACTACGTCGAAACTAGCAAAATATGTAAACAACATGTAAGGTGCACTTCCATTTAAGGAAGCGCATCCAGAAGAAGTGCATCGCGCCTTTTCTGCTAACGGAGTTGCTATTGTAATACATAAAGCAAGTGGCGAATTCTATATACTGCAGAAGTTAGCAGGCAGACTAATAACATTTGGCATCAAGTTAGATGCCGGCTCAGAATGCGTGGCAACTGAGCAGTTGTGCCGGTATCTGAGAACGTTACGTAAATTGTTTTTAATGGAGCAACCTCAATGATGCTGCCTCACATGTCATCTGTATAAATGGAAGCAAAGATAAATTACGGGAAAATGGAATCTCTGCTGACGACCATCGATCGCGGCTGGAAACAAAGAGAACGCGGACGAGTTTATCGACGAGTATGCGTGCCGCCATCATTTTTTAAAGGAACGGCCCGATGCATAACACGGCAACGGCACGTGCGTGCGCGGTATGTGAAATAAGACAAAGAAGGATGCGGCACATGTTATCCGAACACGCAGCCCTTCTGCATCCTTGAGCAGGCTCGCGAACTCGTATTCAAATGCGCGCTGGTGCTTTTTTGCCTGGCTTGCGCGGATTCACTAGCTGCCACCTTGTGTTGCTATGCGTCGAACTCAAATTAAGGAAAAGCTTGCTGGAAACAGGAATCACTGTTTTAGATTAGCGGCCCACTCGTCCTTCTTTGTGGTGAATCTACAGATTAGAATTATTAAGGTGAGAGCAAAGCGTGCGCGGCTGCGAACTTCACCTTACGCAAAAAAAGAAAATCGCTTGTCGCATTTGAAGCAGAGCGCGCGCGGTGCGCATCCACTACATTTTTCATGTTGCCATGCATGCTTATCCTTTTCTTTTTGGTGTGATCGAGTTTCACCCACAAAAGCTGTTACCACCGCTCGGTGCAGGCCCCGCTCCAATGTTTGACTAACTTGTCGGTTGTTTTAGACTATTCAGATAAGATTTCACGGACGACAAGAGTAGCCGAGTTTATTTTGGAGCTAACACGAGTGTCAGGGATAGCGCTGGAACTTTCGATCGTTCGTGTATAAAAGATTACGCTTTCCGCGCCGGCGATCGGACTACCGATGGCCGGCGACTACTGGCCGCTATCAATGTACCGCGTGCATCGCTTGTACTTCGAGTTCTCATTTTCTGGGCACAGTTTCGCGCAATAACGAGTTCCGTATTTACCAGTCTTACTGAAGCCTTCTTCCCGTCACGACAACGTGAAAATATGAAGCACTTGTGTCAAGGTGTGCTGCTCAAACCACTTGGTGAAGACCCAGATACAAAGCTGGCACTGTCGCTATTTACGTTTAATCACTAGTAGCAATCTCGAGTGGCTTGTGGCGCAGCATCTCGTCATAGTGAAACCTAAGAGAAACTGTAGGCGCCAGAAATGAAGAAGCTCGTATTAGAGTATTGCATGAGTACGCCGTGGTGGTGTGGTGGTTACGGTGCTCGGCTGCTAACCCGAAGGTCACGGGCTTGATCCCGGCGGCGGCAGTCGCATTTCGATGGAGGCGAATTGCTAGAGGCCCGTGTACTGGGCGATGTAAGTGTATGCACGTTAAAGAACACCAGATGATCGAAATTTCCGGAACTCTCCACTACAGCGTGCTTCATATTCTTATCGTGGTTCTGTCACGTAAAACCCCCATATATTATTATACTGCTAAAATCTCGCACGTACGCAGTTGTGTGAGAATACACCTTCATGCCGTTTGCAAACTCTCTGAAGTAAGGTCCGTTTTCGTACTCCTCTAGTTTGCCGCTATAATTATTTTAGAGAGCCTACTGTATGAACGTATATTCGCGAGCCTGTTAGTGCGTCTACGTGGAGTTTACAGAATTTAGTCCTAGACAATGCTGTGATCATGATTTCGCTGCGTGCGTCAGTTGCTGGTGACCTGTGGAGCGGTATATTGTCAGTCTCCTGCCCTAAAGAGCCACAAATTAGGCATTTTTTCTTAACAGCTAACTACATGGTCAAGGCTGTATTGTGCGCGAAACATGCAGCCATTTTGTGACGCGGAGACCTGCATAACTACTGAGGACAAGGTGAGTTTCAATATGCCTATCTGCTCGAAACGTGACTCAGCCTGTTCGTCGTTTCCAAATAGATCGTAACACACGCAGTCTTGCTTCAAAGTTCAACTACTGCATGGTTGACGCCGCTAGCTTAAAACATTCATTGTCGTAGTTCAGCCCTAAAAGAAGTTGTGCTGGTTAATACCAGCCGTGCTCGCTGCAACTTTATCATGAGAACCTCTATTTGAGGGGACTAGGTGGTTTGTTTATCTTGATATTGGAAATACCGGCTACGAATACTTACTCGCCATGTGTGCAACGTTAAAGTTCTGTACGAATGTAAGAATGACGAGCAGTGAAAATGATCTTCACATCAGCTACATTTGCGTAAAATTTCAACTTACGTCCGCGGTGATAACGCATCATGTTCCAAAAGGAATCGTAATAGAAAAGACGTGGGCAAATAGGACGTGATGTAGCCCACGGGCTCATTATTTACTTAATTAGGTAAACACCTTGTCATTCCTTTCTCTCTCTCTTCTCTCTCTCTAATTACGTAAACAAAAATGAATGCGATAGCAAGAAATTAATGCTATACGAAGTGAGGCTCGCCAATGGATACTCTCAGTTTGAACAGCGCTCCTGTTGCAAAGGCGGCCAAGCAGCAAAGGAAACTAGCGTGCTTCAAGTGTCGAGCTGTGACACTTGATAGTTCGCGCTCATCTTCTGTTTGTTCGTTTAGCGGCGTCCCTTGAGCGCGAGTGGCTTTCGTACGCTCCGTAACATGAGCGCGGACATCACGGTGAAAGCGTGAAACATCCCTCTTCCCCTCAGCACGAGAAAACCGCGCGAGCAGACAGCGGAAGGGCAAGGTTCTCCCTGCGCAAGTATAAGAAGAAGCGAGCGAGCTCGCCGACGACTTTTCAGTTTCAGTTTCAGTTTCAGTTTATTGAACGTATTTGAATGAGGGTTACATATGGGGAGAAGTATACAGAAAGAGGTCCCTTAGTGCGAACACTGCAATGGGACCTCTTGTTATAGAATACATAAGAAAATAAAATCATGAGCAGAAATAGCGCCAAACAAGGATAGAATGTGCACAAAATAACAGGAGTGGCATTATGGTATGCAAAGACAATTTACACTATTTGGCACTGAAAATACAAGAAAGGTAGCAAAATAAGTAAGAGCTAACAATGTGTAATGATGCTATCTTTAGGACAGTATATTATTAAATATTTCACATGAAAAAGAATGTAATGAAAGTGAATAAAGAATACATGAAGCATTGTGAAAGCGGCGATGAAGTAACGACAGTGATTAAATATAGTTCAAATATCCAAAGGATGGTTCAGAAAAAGGCGAACGGAATGTTTGAAAGCATATAAAGAGGGCGAGGTTTTGGCTTCCAAAGGCAGAGTGTTCCACACCTTGATTGCGGAGAAGCTTACTGTTTTTTGTCCATAGTTTGTGCGAGCCTTGGGCGGAAAAATACTGCTTTGAAGGGAGAAACGTGTATTATTAGAGGAAGTCGTAAATTTCTTGCCTACGACATACAGTAGATTCGGATTACGTACCATGCTTTAGGCAATTACGGCTAAGTTAAAGACGATAATATTTAAAATGGGAAAGATATTTAGTGAAGAGAATAGTGGAGCCGAATGAGCGTGATAATTACTGTGCGTTATTATACGGAGAGCCTGTTTTTTAATATGCGCTAATGGGTTTAAGTAAGTTTTATATGTAAGTCCCCAAGATACAATGCAGTACTTGAAATGACTATCAAGGAACGCAAAATAGAGAGAAGTTAGAGTAGGGAGCGCAAAATATTGGCGGGCTCTGAGCAGAACACGAATGCCATAGGCGGTCTTTCTTTTTATTTGGTTAATATGTTCATTAAAGTTCAAGAAACAGTCAAGTTCGATGCCGAGAAATGTGCACTTGTCAGATGGAATATTCATGGTTATTGACATACACTGGTAGTGCGTTATCACGTTTTTCGACCGAGAACTGAAAATGACATACTTTGTCTTAGATGGGTTAATAACAAGCTTGTTTTTATGGCACCAACTAATGACGCTCTGAAGATGACGCCCGTCGCGCTCCTAACGCCATCTCGCTGGTAATGAAGAAACGCTTATAAGTGCAGCCGTCTCCGAGTCCGTCCAGCGGTAACGGGTGCGTATAGGCTTCCCAAGCAACGCTTAGCGGCGCTGCTGCTGTTGACAGGCAGCGCCATCTCTGGCAGAAAAAGAGAAACTGGGGCGTGATCAGCGAGCGCTTTCCCTTCTCGCCACCGCGTTGCCGCTCGCTTCCGTGCACGTGCAGAGCTCTCGCGGTGCACTTGCGGCGTCTCACAATGTACCGCGTGCAGTGCGGCTTCAAAAGGATCTTCAAGCTTGACTGGCGCTTCCGAAAAGCGAACTTGATAAAACGAGGAAGGCTCGTCAATCACGTTAACGGTGAAGAGCAGACGATCGACGACAACCACGCCAGACTCAAAGCGAAATGCATTTCCCAAGTCGCGATTACACCGCGTAGGACGTATACCTCGAGGTAAGTCTCATTCTGTCACGTTAAAGATGAATAATGGTCCACATGCACTCCGAAATGAAGCCGTACACGCTATCGATGTTCTGCGGCGTGGACTACGAATCATATGATTGTTGTTTTTGATATGGCATGCTTACAGTAGCAGCCGTGTACCTTTCGTGAACAAGCGTTTTGCGGCGTGCGAAAAAAAAGATTATACGGCCATGGCACTGCTTCCTGAGAAGGTAGAGTCAAGTCCTCCGTGCGCTGGAGAATCACCCGCCGATTAAGACGCGAGGCAGCTAGCTGAGCTTCAACCACTGTGAAGCAAGATGAACTGCTCGCCTCGTTTTTTCGGCTCTCGCGTCATGCTTGCAGTCTCTTTTTATGATACCGACTTGACGGGCGTATAAAACCTGTTGCGTGAACGCGGCTAGAAAATCGCACAAGTCAGAAGGTGGTTAATTCAAGGTTGCAATTGCAAAGCATGTATGAAGTGCCATTATATTTAGCGGCTTAAATATATATCACCCCAATAAAGTGACAAAAACAAAGCAAACCTGCAGAACGATGTCAAAGCTTGCTGAAAATGCACAGACGTCCGTTCCGGCGTGATAAGCAGCCTTCCCGACGCGTGAATGCAGGCGCCGAACTTCTGACAATGTGCGGAGTTCAGTTGAATTCAACTAACCGCGCAACGCTAACGGTATAACGCGAATGTGAACGTTCAACAACGACGGGGTAGGTCTCACGAGCACGGGGAATCAAACACAAAGTTGCTTCCACTACAACCGTAACTGGAGAAGTGCGAGAAGACAGCGAGTAATCATTACTGTAGTCGCTGCGTGCATGCGCCCCGTTACTTACCGATTCAGGTAGTCGGAACGAACAAAAGCGATGAACTCAGACAGCCAAAATAGAAGGCGAGACAGCGCTGTCAGCTATCCACGCTTGCCGCCTTTATTTCTCGTGCGACACGCCCGGGAACCGATACAGTTTAACACGTGAATCGTGTGCCTTGTCTGCACTGTTGTGGCTGGCCACTAAACCGCAATACTTCGGACCACGCTTGCGCTTCCGCGGGGTCGCTTCTGCCATCGTGGAAATGCGCAGCTTCGCACAGCAAGCCTCTCGGTTCAACGTGCCGAGCTGACGGCCCCACAGTTACCCGCACCGAGAGAAGAACGCGAGCGCACGTGCGCTACCGCTACCGTGAAAGGGGCTGAGTCGGCTGCGCGACGGTTCAGAGTTTTCCGACAGAGCCGCAGCGCGGCTGGCGCGGCGCTGTCGTCGCGCCGCAAACTTGAGCTTGGGTTCCCTATATAACGCTCGCCGTTAGATACGTGGAGGATCTGCGTTTCGTGGCGTAGTGGATAGCGCAACTCGCTGCGGAGCAAGAGGTCCCTGGTTCGATTCCGCGCTTCGGAAGCATTTTTCTTTGGGTGTTTTAGATATATATACATACTTATACATATATGGTGCATGACGGCGGCGACGGCGACGGCGACGGCAAAATCCAGCCGAGACTGTCCATATAATTTCTATCGCAATAACAACAAACTTGTAGGGCTCTTGAGCTTCGCCTTCAAGAGTAAAACGCGATTGCGTAATCGGGTCCCGCTCGCATCGCCCTCTCAATCGCTAGCGGGGCTTTGCTTCTCGGTGGTCACCGAGAAGGAAAGGAATGTCTGTGCGCGTAACATTGTCCGTTTCAAACTATCCTAGAATGCTCACTGCGAGCACAGTTGCGAAGGGCCCGCTACGCCATAATTCTTCCTTTTGTGGATTGGCGAAGTATACCCACTACGAGTCCGTGAGGCAAGACGCGTACCCGCGCAGTTGCACACTTGGTTGCTGGTAATGGTGATTAATTATGACCGTGCGCTTTGTAAATGGTGGGCCTTTGAAGCAACCACTCGTTGCACCATTCACATGCCTGGCGCCTGGCGCGATTCTACCCTTCTGCCACGCAATGTTACATGCGTTCAGGAGACTCCTCGCACTACATGACATTCATATAAGGTATTTTTTCTGAATTAGTTTCAAGAACTGGCGTGGCTTTTGTAGAACACCTTGCTGCCACGCAGAAGTCGTGGGTTAGATTCCCACTCGAACCGAAGACTTTTATTATTTATTTATTTGCATCTATTTCGAATTTTCGCTCACGGAACACTGATTTTTCGCTCATAATCAACGGCGCCAACTCCGGCATTTCTACGAAACGAGCTCTTTAACGCTATCGCGTTAAAGAAAAAAAAACGCCGGCTACTCAGTCAAGCTCTGTTTGGCGGTCCCTACGTGGGACTAGCCGGGTGGCGCGGGGTCTCCCCTGCGTCTTCTCTGGACCCAAATAAGGTTACTCAACAGCAACAACAACAAACACGCGCCTACGCCCGATTATTTTGTTTCAACTTAGAATGTGGAAAA